>NW_008659856.1:0-20691 GCF_000695815.1 Acanthisitta chloris
TATATATATATATATATGTATGTACATGTGACCACAAATGTACAGTTTGGGGTAAATACGAGTTAGATTACCACTTTATTTTCTCTCTTCTCCTGTGAAACAGAACTTCACCTGTATATCACACTCCTACAAACCAAGCAAGAACTCAGAAAGATAAGGATCATGTTGTTCATTGGTTTATGTTTTACTTATTTTGAATTTAGTGATGCTGGTTCTATTGTTGAAATCATAAGCTCAATGGGTACAGTAACTGATGCCCTTCCTGTTGCCCTTCATTTGTGGAGTCAATAAACTGAACAAGCTGACATTCCCAGACAGCAAAACTATTACTTGCACTGTCACAGGACACAAATGAAGAAACCTTTGCAATTCTATGTTGTTTGCCATCAAAGCAAGGTTTTGCAAAGCCAACCAAGCTTCAAAGCACTCCTTTTGGATTGGTAATTCTTCTAACTAATAAAAGCAGTTTGTTAACAGAAGGCTGAACAAAGCAGGGTAAATGGCAAGTTCTAAATGCTTCAATATTGAGCTACCAACAAGCCATACAATTTTACAGATCCCTTTTGAAAAAATGGATTCATATATTAAATAAGCTAAATGATAATGTAGACTACTATTAGCAATATCAGTGGCTTAATGGTGACGACAACATAAAGCTGCATGCTTTTCTTTTGACCGGACTGGGAGAGGCATGGTAGGAGGCAAACTCTATGAAATGGCAATTTGGTTAAGACAAGAACAACTTTACAGCAATTCACTTAAATTAATTCACTTAAAATATTGAAATTCATCAACCATTCCCCTGTTGCCCTCCAAATATAGTACAAAACAACTCCCACATCTGCTGTACCACAGAAATTAGGTAAAGGTTTAGCTCATCAACTCTAGCTAGAATTCATTGGACCTTGACATAACACAATACACATGCAACTGAAAATTCTACTAACTGCAACAACCAACAACCAGGGCAGGCTGAAGGAGTAGGATCATATTAAGGCAGTATTACTTGGATTTCAAGGCCTGTTCTTCACAAAGAAGCATGAATTCTTAGGAAGCAGCTGAATAAATCTTAGGAAAGCAGATAAAACTACAGAGGTCTAAGGAAAGGGTGAACCCTGAGGTCATGACATGTTTTGAGTGCATATGGTTCAAGAGAAGCCAAAATGCTATTCAGGGGAGTGGGAACAGCTGCTGGATATTAAAACCTTCATGGTCTGTACAGGAGACAGCCTTGTCCCAGCAGGGCCAAATTAAACATATATGCTACAAATAAAACTTTCAAATTCTAAACAATTAAAGAAACACAGAGTAGCAACTAAGGACAAGTTTGAAGGTTTGGAAGACTTCTATTCAAAGTGTGTAGATGATGCTGATACTAAGTATAAGATGATCAGAGATACAGCAGGAAAAGTGCTGAAAAAAACAAGAGCATACTTCTAAGAGGAAAGATAAAAGAATTTGGAAAGGAATCAGCATCAGCATGTGGTGAGGACTGCATGCCTTCAGAACCTGGATCGGGTTCATGATGAGATTGAATGAAGAGAAATTGCCAAGAGAGAAAGCCACTGCAAAAGACAATATTTGAAGGACATGGTGCAGAGTATGGGACAGAGGAGGAAAGCTAATGCCTGAGAAGAAAGCAGAATCTACACCTGGAGGAAAGAGTATCATTCTTTTGCAAATGTGCTGAACAATGAAAGTCCTTTCTTTTCAAATAAGAAAGTTACAGAGGAATGGACCTGAGTTGTTTATGGAGCTCAACTCTGAAGCGATCCAAGAGGCAATTACAACCCTTTGGGAAGAACTTGGCACCATGTGTTGACAGGGTTGCCATTAAATTATTAAACGCAGAAGGAGGTAAATGAAGCCAAAGGCTGTACAGAACAGTTTCAGATATCTGAAAAATCTTCAGAGCAGTGGAAGGTGCTTTTCAGGAATGCAATGTAAAAACTAGTACAATGAGTGACTGTCTTTTTCTAAACGTCTAGAAAGTTTTCTCTGAAGGCTTTACATTTGAGGATTGGTTTTGTGGGTTTTCTTTTGGGGGATTCTTTTGGTTTGTTGGTTTTTGGTGGTGAAACTTTTGTTTTGTTGTGTTTTGTTGTTTTGGATTTTTTAATAAAGCAGGAACATTTCAGCAATACCAATGGGGATTTGGGAAAAGAGTTCTACCAAATATTAAATATTTTCATGATATATTTGATGAGACATAACACTATAGTCAGAATGAATACACACAGTTCGAGACTTCAAGAAACCTTACAATGCTATACTGTGGCCTTTGAGATACATTGGAGGAATTTATAACTCCGTAAAACATTTTTTCAGCAGGCAGAGTCACAATTTGCAATGAAGAAGATGGGGCATGAAAAAGGTGTAAAATCTCTGGCCCATTTAATATAAATGGGGATTAAGGCATGGGAATTCATTATCCCTGATATACTTCAACATGGTTAAAATGCTACAATCACTGACATTTTCAGACCACAGCAAACCAAATAGTGGAGCACCTTTGGGATCCTATTGTCTGGGCAACTGGGAATGAAGCAGAAGGTACTGTACAAAAAATGGCTACTTGAAGAAGAAATACAAAGAAGAAATACTATAAAATCAGACATCTGAGAAGACTGATTGATCAAAAATATCAGTAAGTGGAGCAGAATATAAAACAATTTATCAACAATGGGAAAATCACATCAATAAGAAAAACTGAGAGCAAATTCTCTGACTGCTATTGTGTGAAAAAGCCACAGAGTATGAGTATCTGCCAGCAAATGTTTAGTCTCTTCTTTTTAAGAAAAAATTATTTCTCAAGTTGTGGTATAGAAAACTAACATCTAGCACTGTGAGATGACTCTGGTAGTAAATAACCAAAATATATTTAGCTTTCCTACAGTGACTGTTATTTTTAGATGAGTAAAGAGCTCTGAGTACTCTCTAAACATTAATTAATTAATCTTAAGTATTCCCATGTCATTAGTAAGGTTAATTTTATAATTCCTAAGTATTCAGTTAGGAAACTGTTTTTTGCCATATTCTAACCATCTGTTTAGAAGCAGAAACAAAATTACCTGTATGAATAAATTTAAAATGTGTTTAAACCTTACCATTTGGCTCTTTGTGCTTTGGGAAGAGGGTGAAGAGGAGACTTGCAGGAGTATTAACAGATTTCATGCCTGAGAGAAAGCTTTAGGACACAGACAATTTGTGTAGAGTTCTTTCATGACAATATCCATACTGGTTATCATAAACATTATGTTCAAAAACTATGTTTATTTTCTCTCGAGTATATTTTATAACTGAATGTTGTAAAAGAACTTTAGGACTTCACATGAAAAAAAATAATTTGTCCTTCAAGTTAATCTCTAAAAATCACATCATAACAATGACTTTTGATAAATACTGACCTGAAAATAAATGCTAAAAAGACTCAGACTTTCAGTAGAATAAGATGCTTGTGATATCTTCTAGGCCTTGAAGTGTATTTGAAGAGCTCCTTCGTACTTTTTTTCAGGCTTCTTTTCTAATGAAAGGTCTTTTAGAAAAATGCATTTGCTAAAATTGAAAAACAACATAGCTAAATATTGTTTTGATGATACCACAGAAAGATAAACGGTTAAGTAAGTAGCAATTCTGTCACAAATCACATTCTTTATGTATTATTAACTTTGGCCTTAGCATGTAAAAACTGTTACAGGAAAATAGACTAAAAGAGAATGGGAGATGGGAGACAATTGCTTCACTTTCTGAGCTCAGTCTTGGACCTCCTGAAAACAGTGATACCCAACTGATAATAATTGACAACAACCGATAATTGATAACATGTCCTACACAGTATTTCAAGCACACTCCTATACACACAAGGACAAATAAGATTTTATTTCTGTAGAAATGACTGTTATTATATAAAATATCCAGTCACTGATTCAGTTAAAGTCTTCATACTATTCAATATAATATGAGAAAATGTGAGGAAACTGAGAAAATGTTCTGATTCAGCTGTGAAACCAGTTGCGTAATTCCATATACATGCACACACAAACGTGCACACAGACACATATGTGCTTCCTATATGCTTTAAAGATGGTTGTTAGGTTTGTTCATCATTCCTACCCTTGCTTTCTTATTTTAGAAAAAGGAATTTTTTATCATATCAGAAGGTGCAAAGAGATGTTTCGTACCAAGATATAACAAGCTTCAAAACACATGACTGAGTCTAGGGTAATAATACTCCCCTTTCAGCCTCACAATAAATCTCAGAGAGTCACTAGAATTTCAACTACATTTACAAGATGATTTTTTCATCAGCAATACCTGTAGCCATAGAAATGGCCACATGGGGCCATATAGGCTGTCATATAGAAATATAAGCATTCACTCTGAGACTGAAATAGCATTAAATAGGGAAAAGCTGAAACAACATATGGCCCTGAGTTATACAAGCCCAGGTTCTGCCAGGCCTGTTTTTGCCAGCTTTGTTGTTCTTTGTTAGTATTTAACAAGCAAGTAGAGCTGAAGACAATATGGAAAGCTCTGGGCACCCGCAGGCAAGAGCAGGCTTGCTGTTATTTGCTATAAGCACCTAAAATAGCCTTAGGTGTTCCATACTTTATTCTACAGATGATCTGAAACACGTATCAGCAAACTACAGCTTTTCAGATAATACTTCACCTTAGAGACCGAAAGAAATACAGTTAATTTATTTAATTTTCCCCAGTAATGTCAAGCATTCTGAACAGGCCAACTCTGCTTAAAAAAAGAGGGATTGGTAATTACCTTTAACAGAGACTTTTCTTTTATTGTCAAGAAACCTTTCAGATGCTTTTTAAAAAATTGGTAATGAAATTAGGTACATAATGATTTTATCAGTTTGATGAATAGTATGAAAGTTATTATGTGTAAAGACTGAACATCTGTTAAAGTGATCCCAAACTAAAATTCTTACCATCAGGATTCCAGCCTCTGCATTAGATTCTATAGAAAATAATTATTGCTGCAGGTTTTACACAGAACAAATTACACGTCCCGATATGAACTGGGTCAAATGTTTTTGGTTTGGGAAGATGAGAGGGAACTCAATCTATAAACAGAGAAGTCAGCTATGAAAATTCTCAAATCAGATGAATCTGAATGTTCCTAATTAATGGTATCTTCATGCCTTGACATGTCCAGAATTTGACATTTTTTAAATAAATAATTTTAATATTGGCAACATACAGATAACCGTTTTTTTTATGGGCGAACAAACACTTCATTACATTTCATAGGAATGTAATGAATGGCAGCAAATATTCTGAAATGCTATTTCTATGTGCACAAATTTGATTTAAGTAGTTTCAGGACTTTATATAAATATACAAGTACAGAGAAGAACTGAAGTAGTAAACTCATGCTGCCATGGAGAGTCTATCTCGTATTTGGATCAGTAATTCATAGCTGCCGAATTTCCCTCAGCAGAATCCACAGACTGAGGGGGTGGAGGTCGAATCCTGACAATCAGAACTTCACTGGGGCTTACTTACCAGAACAGCACTTAGTCGTTTATTTTTCATCCAATATAAATCACATTAAGAGCAAAACAGGCCATTCAACATTTTCTGACTCTAAGAAAGGGTTCCAAAGTAAAATTGGAGAACAGGGTGTAAAAAAAATTGGTCTTTTCATGAAGCAATCATAATTTGACAGTTCATAAAACACCTCATCTGATATACAATGGTCATTACTAAAATGTTTGTGCTTGCCAACAACTAGCAAAATGTAGTTATCAGACATTTATGCCATTTTTATACCTTTCAAAAAGAAAGTTGTAACAGTTATTCCAAAACTTTGGTTTGAGATGTGTTGGCAAACTTTCATATTTAAGTGTGGCCATTATACAAGTGTTATTTCTTAAATTATTATATGCATTTACTGATTTGCATGCAATCAGCGCCCTGGGAGAAGAAAGTTACTTTAGAAAAAAAAATTCTCAGAGTGAATGAAAATGCTGAATGATCCCATGACAAACATGCTTTTCTTGTACAATAAAATAACATTTTTACCTGAAAACACAGTAAAATGGCTGATCACTGTTTGCCCATCTTCAGTGCTGCGTTAAAATATTTTAATCCCTTTAATATTCATACCTGCTCTTCAAGTATTTTTCAAAGTCTGGTTGAGATACAGAGGAATGTAATCCTTTATGAGTGAGTACAGTCAAAACTGTTCTACAGGACTATATGGTCTTTCTGTGTATGTGGTTTCCAGTACATTCACAAAACACGCACTGTATATTTCTTACGTGAAATGTTTAGGTTGAGGATAATACAGAGCTTGGAATATATTCCAGACAAGTGGTTCTTTCCTTTTTGTAAGTGTATTCATCATATAAACCAGTTCCGTTGGTTTATATCCATTTGAACAGATTAACTTTAAAACTGGCAGAAAGGGCTCTTTTCCAAAGATTTTTTTTTGCACTATGTTAAGTAGCACTGATTGAAAGTTCCCAAAAGAAGCTTGAAAAAGGAATTTTCAAAGTTTTAAGTTATAGGAGACGGAGGTCAGAATAGGCAATAAAAGTCACAAGATTGTGATGGCATTATTTTAAGATAATAATCTTATTTTAAGATATGAAAATACTGAAACAATCATGCCAGTATAAGAAATAATTATACCATAATTCGTAAGTGCATAATTTATCAAAACAATAGAGCAGTCATGGTTAGATGCAACCTAATATTCCTGTATAAGATATAACTACATACTGTACAATCGTTCCTTTTTATATTTTTACATTTAGTCCTCATCCAAATTAAGCTGAGCACTATGTATGAATGGCATTATGAAATCAACACAACTCACAACAGGGTTTTATTACTGCTACTGCACCACCATGGCATGCAAGTAACTATGTAGTCAACTATAAACAGTAAAATGTCATCATCTTCTTGAAATAAAAAGAACATAAAAAATACAGATATAGTAGTAAACATCAATCATCTTTTTATATCTTTCATATTTACCAAAAGTCTATCATTACATGAGACATTTATACCTCTGTATCACTCTCCTGTACCAGTATGGTGGCAAATTTGGAGTTGAGAAACTATATTTTCAAGAAGCTTGTACAAAACTACTAGTTTCATATTATACTGCTGTCAATGTGTAATGCATAAATGAGAATATGACACATCTGCTACCTACCCCTTAGCATTTCTTACTCTTTTATATATTCATGAATTTTGAGTAAATAAAAAGACCAAAGGCCATTAAAGCTGTTTGCTATATTTTCTGTCATGGTGACTGAGCCCCCAAAAGAATAAAGACCTTTAGAAAGGAAACTCTTTCATCTGCTTTTTGTTGTCGAGTACCGATCATGGGAGGTTCCATACTGGATGTTGGATTTGAGAACTACTGTTGGAAACAACTTGGGATTTTTAAATATTTATGTATTTAATTTATGTAGGGTAATTTCTTAATGGGTGTTAAAGCGAGACTAAGATCAAATTCTGCAGCTGGGAGGAAAAAATAAATTTATTATAAAGACAAGGGCCAAAGTTCTGACTGGGATTCATTTCTTCTGCTTGGAAGTCAGGACAAGATAAAGATACTAGTAAATTTTAATACTGAAATAGGAGCAGGTTGAATAACAACAAGTTCAACTCTCCTCAGATTTGCAATCTTATAGATGCTCTTGGAAAACAAAAAAAAGGAAATTTTATTGCAGAAGAAGCTTTTCCATGCTCAATTAATTTTTCTAATCAGTTAGCTGGCATGGAGGACTCTCTTTTAAAAATAAAGCATTCCAAATTCAGGATAAACTCTTAGGTGCAGAAACATGAAAACCCACCCATTGTTCTGCTGCAGTGCAGATTATGTTTATGAGGTTTTCTTCGATGTAAAGATACATAAGAATGAATTGCTCAAATTACATTTTTAAAATGGAATTATCCTGCAAATATTACATGTGGCGTTCTTGGGTTATACCTATGTTAAATTCAAAAAACTGCCTACCTATTTTGGGCAATGAGAAAAGAACACCTAAATCCAAATGATCCTCTTTAGTTGCTGCTTGCTGGAAAGAAATCTTAATGCTGATGACAAGGAAAGAACTGTACAATTCCCATTGTTACATTAAGCTATACAAAAATTTCCTTTAGTTTCCTGGAATTTGCTCAGTTTTCAATTATACAATTTGTTTCTACATTACAAAACAACGTAAAGTTCGCCCTAGTTCTGTTCAAGGATTTTCCCTGCTCTGATATGTTCTGCATTAAGGAGACTAGGTATTTTATTTTGTATTCTGTTGATACCAGGATCCATTCTTTTTATTAAAGCTCATCAAACATACTCATACATATCACAAGTTTGTTCTGCTTTGGGGTATAGCAGGCTGTGTGACTATAACAGAGCACAGTACCTCATATGTTCATTCATAGATTTGCCTCCATAAAAACTGAGGCTGTAGTATAGCTTTCAATGGAAGCCATTTAAAAAGAAAACATTACAGAATATACAATAGTAGTTTTTGAATCTCAGACACAAGTTCCTTGACGTGTTGAAAGGTGATGCTTTCGATTCCTGACTCCTGAACTCTTATCCTTACAGTCCGTAGGCTTCTGTTGTGAAATGTCTATCAGTGCACTTGCAATTGCAAGACCTGTAAGATAAATAAAGGAAAAACAAAATTTAATGCTCAGCTTTCCTGAGAAGAATTCCAGAACAGTGTGATGGTTTCTTTCATGCCAAGTTTTTGAACTTTCCCAGAAGTGATTTGTTTTATTTCAGAGTTAGATAACAAGTTCTCACTTTCTTAAATGCTACCTGAAAACAGTGAAGAAACAGTGGAAGGAAAAAGGTGCAGTTAAGATACCAGACTGGAAATCAGGAGAACTGAGTTCCATTTAAGTCTCTTATTGATTTGCTGTGTGATCTTAGCATGACCTCTCTTTATCACCATTTTCTTGGTTATGTGGACCAGCAGCTCTCTGACATGGATTTTCTGTGATTAAATGTCTGTCCATTGCATTTAGAAATGGATGAAACTATCAAATCAAAAAATAAGAGACAAATGGAGACCACAGTCAGGACAAAATTGTATCCTTGAATATTTGCCTTTGCAATATATACACCTCCCTAATTATGGAATATTCAGGTTAATTTGTTGATATTTCATGATCCGTTATAATCTTAACAGGATATTACTGAGGCATGCTTAGCAATCATAGAATCACAGAATATCCTGAGTTGGAAGGGACCCACAAGGATAATCAAGTCCAACTTCTGGTCTGAACAGGACAACCCCAATAATCTTACGATGAGTGTTGTCCAGACACTTGAACTCTGTCAGGTTTGGTGCTGTGACCACTTCCCTGGGTAGCCTGTTCCAGTGCCCAACCACCCTCTGAGTGAAGAACCTTTTCCTAATATCTGACCTAAATCTCCACTGACACAACTTCATGCCATTTCCTTGGGTCCTGACATTGATCACCATCAGATTGATGCCTGCCCCTCTGCTTCCCCTTGTGAGGAAGTTGTAGACTGCTATGAGGACTCCCCTAAGTCTCCTCTTCTCCAGGCTGAACAAACCAAATGACCTCAGCAGATCCTCGTATGACTTCCCCTCTAGACCTAAGGAATTAGCAGTTTAAGAATTCACCCTTCCCTTTGCTTGTTACTGCATACTTTCTAGAAATGACTGACTTCTGCCAAAATGCTGTGATTAACACAATACATGGTAGTTCTGAGTCTTTAAATTCACGCAGATGGTATTGCAATTGAATGAATTAGGAGTGTTCACATCTTTCATATGTTCTACTGCAACAAAATCAAGACACATATCGGCAAAACACATCTATATATACTCATAGTGTAGGTGAAGATGCTGCTGGTTCTCCATGGTGCCCAGTGCATCTCAATCAACCAACAACAACACAACTCTACAATGAAACCTTTCAAAATACTTTTCACCATGTCTAACAGGCACTTTGTATTTTCTATCTCAAGTCAAATGAAACTCAGTTTATCTACTACAGAGAATCCAATTTTGCAATATTTTTCATGCAATCCCTCATTACACCACTTATCTACTAAGGCACTGCAAAAATTGTTTTTCACTAACAAGTGTTGATAGAATCTTCTTTCTTAGTATATGATATACTGTCAGATTCAGTACAGGTCTCCAGTACCCTGAAAAAAATCCATGCTATTGCACACTGTCTTTGTTAATTCACAGACACAAAAAAATTGCAAGAATTAATTCATGTGCATACTGCTTTTTGAAAATGCATGGAACTATACTGCAAAATGCTAAGCACAATTATCATTGATACATTTCAGAATATGTAAGAGTCAAGACCAATCAAGTTGTTTTTTCTCACTTACATAGATATTTCCTGGCATGAGCTAGTGATGCCTTAAATTGGACTTTGACAAACTAAATTTTTGAAATCTTTGAGGCACCTTTAAAGCACCAGCAGTATCTGGTATTAGCACATTCAGGGATAAAACCTAAACAACATTTTGATGCTTGCTTACATGTGATCCCATCTTTAACAGTTAGGCATAGGGAGTATGCTAAATGGAAGGAGTACTATTAATAAACAGACTTTCCAGTTTTTATAAGACATTTTAAAATACATTTGGATGTATTATACTAACCTCACTTGACATAACAATTAACAGAAAGGAAGAACTATTTCCTTCAAATCTAAGACTTCATACTGGGATGTACTGGCATGTTGATAGAGTTCCATTAAAACTGGGTCAGTGCGGAAGATCATTTTCAAAACGTCACAAAATCATCTGATGAAATTAATTTATTATGTTCTCTACATCCAGCATAGTTCCTTGTAATCAAAGCAATACAATTAACTGGGGGAACAATTCATTATTTCAGACCGGCAGTCTAAAGGAATTTCATTTACCAAGTCAAGCTTATGCACAGACACTTCAAGCAAGCAGAATTTACATCAAAATACAACAGAAGTAAATGCTGTGGCTTAAATATTCATTAAAAGAAAAAGCCTAAAACATTCTCTTGATTTTACTTTTTAAAAAATCTAAATAACAAATGTGAATACATTTATAGTCATTGAAGTGGGAACCGTAAATCGTACAGTGCTCTATATGTGTTACCTCAATTCCTAAGTGATTACATTTACCTGCCTTCTAGGAATGCTGCACTTAAATATCCTACCTAACATCCAAATTGGTATTTTACAAACCAGTACATTGTCTCTAGTTCCTTCTGACTCTTGAGTAATGTGGTGGAAGGGACCAGTGGAATCAGTAGCATCCCACTTGGAGCACCAATGGGTCACCTCTAACTGGCTAATTTCTGGAAACTCAAGCCAAGCTGCAGAACCAGACCTAGTTTTAAATTTAGTTTGTTTTTCTATCAAATGTTATAGAAATAACCTGACCTAGTTCTATGCAGCTAAAACAACCTCTGGCTTGCTTTAAGGATATGTATGCATAGATCATTAAGAAGTGAGCCCAGTCAAATACATAAGTGGAAAGTATATTTTTGTAAGAGATAATTGCATCCACAGTGAGAAAAATACCAGAGAAAGCAACATGAACTTGGTTATCTTTAGCAGAACTATTGTCTTTTCTAATGGAAGTTAAATGGTAACAGTTTATTCTTAGGAAGTATCTAATCATAAAATTACTGGCGTGTGAATTTATTTCCTTTTTTTTCCCCTTCCCTTTTTTTACAATAATGAAAACCAATTAATAAGTAGAGGAATAAAATACAGCACATCAAATGAGATTACCTTGAAAAGCACATTCCCTACTTATATACAAACAGCACTTTAATTCTGCATGTGAACAAAAGTATCTGAAAAAGTAATTCATTTCGAGATGCTCTCCACCCAGTCTCTGTAAAAACAGGCAGCACTATATATTTTAATTTTGCAGCAAAACAGCTTCATTAGGCGTGAAAGGTTAATTGCAGGTTTAAGTGCAGTTCGGGGAACGGTGCACGGGTCTGTAGTGAATAGCGCAGTCTGCTACAGGAAGGCTGAGTGCTATAAACTGTTTGCCCTGCTGAAATGTTTTACTACCTCATTTACTAACTGTCTTCTTTTACTGCTTGTATTTGTAGTTCTTCTAAACCTTTAATAGCTACAGTTTTATTTCACTGTAATCAGATTTAAATGGAAATACCCATGCTGGGATGTTTAAACATTTTTCCTCTGATTGTATACAGCTACATTTGAACTGATGTAAGGCTACACTATCTCCAAAAGCAGAAAAAAACCCTTACATTGAAAAAGTTAGTTTTACGTGCTGGTGTGCATATTTAAACCTTTTTTTTTCCTCCTCTATTGTTCATTTTAATGAGAAATGCATTGAGTTCTTACTATCCCCTTTGTTAAAAGTAAGGGAACAAAGAATGACTTCAGATTCATGGTTAGGCAGGTAGCTGGAAATGTGTTTTTCTATCTGAATGTGTATTATTCAGACATAACATTTGGATAGATGTCTTCATTTGATTAAATTCTACATGTGCCATTGTTATGCAGAATCAGAACATCCAGGAAGCTGAAGACAATAAAATAACTACAATGCAGGTAGATCAATTAGACTTGTTTGACATTTTAGCCAAAATTATAGTCATTGCTTAAGGTGACCTTAAGCAATGAAAATAAAATGCCAGCTGCCATACAGAGAGACTTGAACAGAAAAGACTGGGTAAATGCTATACTATTAAAGCCATACCTTCACCCTTCAGTGCCCAGAAGAGTTTGTGCTACTTCCATTTGTTGATTCATTAAAGGCATGTTACTGTACATGCTCACCTCATAGTGGACAGAGTCCTGTTATCATAAAGGATCTGTTATTCGAAATCTTTCCACTGTAGAAGATGTAATCCCTATGAATAACTGTTGAAATGGAACTGAGTTGTTTGAAGATGCACTAAGTGATGAGAATAACAGACCGTGGTGCCTCATGGAGACGACCACTGCACACAGTGAAGCCAGTGAGGACAATTTCATGCTCATCAATAAAACTACCAGTTATTACATAGGGAATTTTAATGAGTTCTGTCATCTATCAATATTTCAAGTCTACAAAAATACTGTTTTATAAATAGGCAATGTATATTACGTGTGCAAAACTGACATTTATATACAAACCCCTCAGTTAATAATGAAGCTTTGTATTGTCTATTTCTTAATTTGATGAAGCAGATCACATTCACCATAACCTTTATGGATGCATACTAGGACTGCATACATTTATTCTTCATAGAAAATAAATGTTGGTTATAATGTCTATGATAGTGGAGGAACATAATGTTTTAGAAGATTGTTACTAGGCAAGTGTTTCTGAAGCACCCATGAAAAAATTCTCTCACTTTCTATGAGACATTGTGCTAGAAATAGTCTTATTCAATTTAGTTGTTTGGTAATATTTTAAAGATTTTCTGGTTCTTCCCACACTTTTTCTGTGCTCTCAGACTGTCTCCAAGCACACCAACTCATGCTTAATTTTCATGGCTGAAAGGGCCAGCATGTTGTTTGTGTTACACACTTCTCTGCTATGGATCAAGTCATGTTGGGAGATATCCAAAAGGCACAAAAAATGGAACCAGAACAAAATTTGGCATTCAAAAGCATGATCCACAAAACCTCCTCCTAAGCAAGTACAAACCTGATACTCAAGCATCTAACTTCCAGGAGAAAAATTAAGAGTCATCTGAAGTTCAAGACTGTACATGGCTAGAGGAAAGCAACAGAGCTAAGTTCATTTCAAAGTCAGAAAATACTCAAATCCTTCATGTGTATCTGAGTTTCCTGATCTGGCAGGTGTGCCTAGACAGTATCCAGAGACTGCAGACTTAGTCACAGAGAAAAATAATCATAAGCAACTGCCAAGAAGAATAAGTATCTTCATAACCTGTCATATTGAATGGTTTTGTATTTGAATTAGATTATTTTTAAAAGGACAAGCTGACAGCACCTCAAAATCACAGTCTTTTTATGGGCTTCTCTTCCTGTTTGGTGCTTGAATGCGTATTTTGAGTTGACACCACTCTTACTATGAGAAAGATACATTAAACAAAAGAAACTAACTAGGAAATTACTTTGGGCAAGTAACCTCATCATTTTTTTCAGTGATAATTTTTGCTAGATGGGAAGACAGCCAAGAGAACAGGAGGTACGTTTTCCTTTTCTTATGCATATAACTTAATTAAATAAGTAAAACATGAGACAGGGCTTAAACCATAACAATAATAAACTAAATAAGGGTAGTGTGGAATAATAATAGCCACACACTAGTAGAGAGAAGATGTCATGCCCCTTTTTATTACACCTTTGGTATTTAGTAATAACAGCTATCTATAAGGGACTAAGAAATTCTTATTCCCAGAATAGACTTATAAATTATCTGCTGTCAGTTTGTGGGAAATGCAGACTATACAATGAAGTGTCTTTTAAGACTATTCATCCTCTCCCAAATTTTCTCATTTTGCAAAGGAAATGGCCCTGCACATTTGTGTGAAATACTTGTGTTCCAAGGGGCCAGTAGCAAGCTTTTTTTGCACACAGTCAGGCAGCTTCCCTTTCAGCGTGAGATATCTGTAGTTTAGTCTGTAATCAAGGTCTATACCACATCTGGTATAAATAAACTATCCAGCCTGACAGTGGCTAAGAGACAGCATTGACTGTTTGGCCTCTCTGAATATGGACAGGCAGGAGTTGACAAGGCACTTTGGGACATCTCAAATAGCATCCTGATGAAGTGGACCTAGTGAGGAGTTGGAGACACTATGGTGGTGGGATTGAAGGAACCTAATATAGATTAACTGAAGTTTTTTTCCTCCCACCCTCTTTTCTCAACTCGAGCCCTCCTGGAACACAAGAATCATAGAATCATAAAACTATTTAGGTTGGAAAAGACTCCTTAGATCATCGAGTCTAACCATTAAGCTAACACGCCCAAGTCCACCAATAAACCACGTCCCTAAGTGCCACATCTATACATCTTTTAAATGCCTCCAGTGATGGTGATTTTACCACTTCCCTGAGCAGCCTGTTCCAATGCCTGACAACCCTTTTGGTGAAGAAGCTTTTCTTATTGGCCAATCTAAACATCCCCTGGTACCACTTGAGGCCAATTCCTCTTGTCATATTGCTTGTTACTGAAGAGAAGAGACCAACTCCTACCTCGCTACAGCCTCCTTTCAGGTAGTTGTAAAGAGTGATAAGGTCCTCCCTGACCCTCTTTTAATCCAGGCTAAACACCTCCAGCTCCCCCAACTTCTCCTTTGCTGATTAATTTTAAAAGGATCTAATATCATATTATTGCATTTACCTGGGCTGTGTCCTCAGACCTGTACACCAATCTGACCTCTGCAGCTTGCCCGAGGAAGGTGTCACAAGGAGGTAGAAATGACTTACTCTAACAAGAGGGAGAGGAAGTTTGGGATAATGGCTGACCTGAGCTGGAAGAGGACACCTCATCTGAAACTGCATAAGAGACCACAGGCAGGGAATGGTAAGCCATGGCAGGTCTTGGCGATGATTATATTTGAGGCAAGAGGAAAAGGAACAGCATAGAGATACTAACGTTATTGCTGTGATAAAATAAAAAATAAAATAGAGAAAGATCTGAAACTTAACCAGGATTTGGTTAAATCCAGTGTGGCATAATTCTGAAGTAAGCCGCAGAGATGCTGAGCAAGGGCTTTTGTTTTGAGATGCAGAGGTAAGATTGGATTTTGAAGAAACTGCAACAACAGAACTGAGCAAGAATATGGTGGTGAGGACACAAGGAATGAGAGTCAAAGGATACTTGGGCAAGACTGGAGGGACAGTGAAGGTAATAGTGACATTAACACAGATTCAAGGGAGAACACTGGAATACAAACTCATCAGAAGCACTGTAAACCACTGTGGGAATGAAAAATAAACTACAAAAAAACCTGTTGGTGAAGGGTAATCCAAATCCAGGTGTATGGAATCCAGACTTCCATCAAAGTCAATTAATTTCTACATGAAAAGAAGTCAAAGCTTTTTCTACAAATAAAGGGAGAAATTGAACTGCAGATACATTCCCAAGGTCTCTGATTGACTTACGTTGCCAAAAAAATCTTTAAATTGGAAAAGCAAAGAATACCTTAAAATAATAGTATTAATAACTTTCAAAATGATAGTATTAATACACAATACTAGGCATATCATCTACTTCTTGGACCCTAATACACTGGGGCTTCCTGGTAAAGCTTGTCACAGATTAGTCCAAAGACTAAAAAAACTAAAAAAGACTCCAAGGATTTAAAAAAAAGTAGTAAGAAAAGAATTGTAGCTGACTGCCAAGCCCAAAGATAAAACTTTCTTCTCAAAACCTCATAGTGATTCCCTTTAGATATTATAATTGGCTTGGGAAATGGTTACATTTAGACTAGTTTAGTAATAGCTCCTAAAGCTGCAATATTTGCCAGTACCAAATTTCTATTAATAAAGTGGTCATCACATTTAGTCACTTCTTCTCACAGAACAGCAGAGCTTAGACATTTAAAGCATCTTGATGTTTTTATCTAAGAAGTTTTACCTTGTCAGTAGTTGCAGACAAGTGATCTATTGTTAGATCTTTATCTTATTCTATTGTTGTAATTTTTGGACCTTGGACCAGAAATGGTAATTTCAGAAATCTGAGAATGCCCCTAAATATTCCACTGTCTTTCTCAGCAGGGCTCATTTTATACCATATCATGGCAGACTTTTGTGTGCCTTTTTTCCCCTCCTTTACACTAAAAACTAGGTAACAAGTAATTACTGAATGAGTAAATGCATCTGATCAGACTTTCTCTACTCTGCATTTTTTGAATATATGTTATGGCAACTCAAACAGGTGTATCAGCAATAAAATAGGATTACATTTTTAGCAGGGGGGAAAGCAAGTTTATAGGATACATAATGTTTTCAGAACCTTATCAATCAAGTACATGAAAAGCAAATCACCTGTAATTCACAAAGTAATAGTTATTTTAAGTTATTGAAAAAAACAAGATTTTTGTTTTTAACTGAATGATATTAAAACCACCTGAAAAAGAATAATCTGCTTAGAATATGTGCAGACCTCACGCAGATTAATTTCTTGCTGCTCTGCCACTGCATATTACACATTATGTGTTAAAATGCAAGTAATTACACACTTTTCTATAATAGACAGTAATATTTGAAGCATTTGGATTACATTTTCAGTTTGATTACATCTCCTTTCCATTGAATCATTTATCCATATGTTATGAAAAACATCTCTATTCTTGTGATGTTGTGCAGCCGTTTAATTTGTTTTCAAGAAAATCACTATAAACTAATTTGCTACTCTGCAAGAATTTGGTGAGATGCATTAATCATGCCAGAATCTAATTTGGTCTTGTAAACCTATTTCTGTAGAAGAGAAAAAAAAGTCTATCTGGAGTCCTGAAGAAGCGCTATTTTCACTTACTTTTAGCAATACCTGATTTAATGCAAACAAAATTATAATTGGTTTTGTTTAGAAGTCAGTATCACAGCTGTGACCCAGCTGGGGTTAGTTTATGAACCTCTCTATAGTAATTAGACACATTTGGATTACAAAAGTCTACTCCAGCCTACCACACTCGAAGTTATTTGTGGAACATTATTTTACTCTTTGCCTCTATCTTCAGCAATCTCTTTTTCTTTGGATCATGGATACCAATCAGAGGAAAATGAAGATATGAAAGCTGTAAAAAAAATATGATCTTGAGCTACAACATTTTAAAAGCTTTTTACCCAAATCCATTCATGCAATTGGATGCTTTAACCACTGTGATGAAAGCTAAAGCCTTACTATACATCATGGGTTGGATGAACACCTGTGGGACAGAGATTTATCATCCATATAAACAGAGTGTTATCGACCATTATTACAGTGCTGAACTATATTTCATGCAATTAAGCAATCAGAATATCTGCACATGTGTGTCTGCATATACGTGTATGAGTATCTAGGAAACAGCAGGTTGTAACAAAACTGAGCAGTCAGGGGAACAGTTAGAAGGAGAAAAGGCAGCAGTATTCACTGGGGTTTGCTTCCCTCTGGAGGGGTTTTACTTGCAAGGGGTGATTTAGAGCAGACCTCTTTCTGTCTGTAGAGGAAATTTGCCGTGATAAACCTCACCAGGTGAAATTCAGTTTTTATGAATACCTCCCTAATGTTCCATCTGGGTGATAACATATACTGTCAGATTCACAGCTTTACTACTCTCCTCCTCAAGACAAAACACACCACCTTAAAGACAATAGGTTTAAGGGCCCAAAGAGGGCCAATTCTGCCCACACTGGAGATAAAACAATACTACTTACATTATCATTTACTTTTAAGGAAGAAGATTAGAGCAATAATCTTCAAAGATCCTTTTTATCACTCCTGCACCTTTATTTTGCAGGCATCAGGTTTGGTTTTTTTTCCAGTCAAAAATTTTATTTAAACCAGAAAGTGACAAATGTGTTCAGACAAAGAAATTATTGTAGTTCATCAGAAAGTCAATAGGATTGCACCTTAATCAGTGGTAGGTATGACATTTGCAGTACTTTTTCATGTTGAATTCTCATTTCAAAGTTTTGCTTTCTAAGGTTGATGAAGTACTGGACTTGTTTTCCATTTCCAACGCATTACTGCAATGTGCCATCACTGTAAAGGTGGGTGCCAAGAGGATGGAGTCAGGCTCCTCTTGATGGAGCCAACCAATAGGACGAGAGGCAATGGGCAGAAACTTACACAGGAAGTTCCACCTGAATACAAGGAGGAACTTCTTTACTGTGCGAGTGACCACGCACTGGAACAGATTACCCAGAGAAGTTGTGGATTCTCCCTCACTGGAAATATACAAGAACCATCTGGATACAAACCTGTGCCATGTGCCCTAGGATGACCCTGCCTGGGCGGGGAGGTTGGACCAGATAACCCACTGTGGTCCCTTCCAACCTGACCCATTCTGTGATTCTAACCACTGTTTTGCTAGTACTTTGGTTCTGGTCAAAGAACAATACCAATTTTTCCATTTTCTTCTGATTTCCACAATTAGACACTCAGAACATTCCCAGCTACATAGCCAGCAGTCACTCTGACAAAACAAACCATCTTGGGAATACAACACAGAATTAAGTCAACAGGACAGAAAGCGTGTCGAGAACTTTGAACCGTATTTTGAAGTATCACTAAAGTGACAACTTCAGGGTCCTTAGGATGTCTAACATAAGGGTATTTGCAATTTCAGTACTATTAATGCCTGAAAACAATGAAAAAGAAAAGGAAAAAGAAAAGAAAAAAAGCCACAAATGCCCTGCTGCCAGTATTAGGGTGGCTCTGTCAGCAAAGCTAACATCAGCTTACATAGAGCACTGATTTTTATTAATTCTAGCAGAAAAGCTTGTAAAAGGATGAAAAGTTCACACCCTAAAAAAAAAAGCCATTTTAAATCCCAAAGATTTAATACAAATGGCCCTACCAGAATCATGGTCAGCACTGAAAGAGAGTAATTTTGAATGAGATTCCAGCAAGCTAAACAGCTACTCATTTATTCTTTACTGAATATTCTGTTTTCTACTGAAAACACCATATAATGACAATAACAGGCAAAATGACACACTTAGACCTGCCAAATTATATAGAAACAGGATTCCATTTTAAACACTGCATATTCCTAATTGATTACATACCCTTACTTGGTCCTGAACAGTCAATACAGATAAATAGCAGTAAAATCATAGTAGAAGAGCACCATTTCTGTCATGACATCTGCAGGTAGAGCAAATGCCTGAAACTGTGAGATAGTAATACAATGACTGTGTATCACTGAAAATATATTATATGCCCTAGACATGTGTCTTAGTTCAGAGAGGAAGGACTAGAAAACTGACAGTAGATAATCACAGCTTGCTACCTAGCTCTATGTGGACTCACAACACAACAAGCACCACACATTGTTTCATTTACCTATTAAATCATCTAAAAAAAATTGAACACAACATCCCCCCCCCATTCTGGTACAAAGATTACCAAACTATAACTTTTGCCATTTAAAACATTTCTCCAAGTACCCTTGGAAAAGCCTGAGAAAGACACACACCAAATTCACATTCCACATTTCTCCTTTTAAGAACAACATTCACCAGAGAAACAGGAGATGTGAAATGTCATATTTGGCATAGATCACAGCCTGATTTGCACATCTCCTTTTTATACAGCAAGATAAGGTCTCTAACTCACGGCCTATTGAACAAGACTCCTGCTGCTAAATGGATGTGAAATTAAAAAAGTGACACTAAGGGAAAGATACAGCGCAGAAAATCTCACAAAGTCCATTTCCCAACAATGTCAGCTCCCTGAAGATGCACTTGATGAAAATACATCTTCAGATACAGAAGAGTTACTGCAGCAGCCTATCCTCATTGCTATCCAGGTGAGTAAGAAATGGCAGATATCAAACAATTAAAGAAGAAGATGTGGCAAGAGACACATATTGCCTGGAGTTTTCCAATGTCAGGATGGTTCTTTGAGGCAACAGGCAAAACTCAGAGCAATTCTGTACATTGTTCTTCCCGATATTTTCATTAAAAACTGATACGCTGTATAAAGGGCCACACTGGCTTTGTATTTCCAGGATGTGATTAGGAGCTACTTTTCATTTATGCATTTTCAAAAACCTTTTACTGTGTGATGAAGGAG
>NW_008659856.1:20725-23729 GCF_000695815.1 Acanthisitta chloris
TTGCTAAATCTTCCGTCTGTTTTTTAGAAACAGAAATTGTGTTGAGTCTTCTATTTTCTATTTAACTGCTGACCTTTTCCCCTCTCTATTTTTTCCCATATGCTTTTTGATCACATGTGAGAAACCTAGCCTGAGTTCTCTCATTTCCTGATTTCCTGTATTTCAATTATACTTTAATGGCTATATATACAGTGATAATGATACAAGAGTGTTATGAATGAAAACTGTTTTGTACTATCCCAGCTTCTGAGAACTACTACAATTTGAGTTGCTTTCTTCTGTAGCCTCTGAAGTGCCTTCTGTAATATAATAATATAATAAACCCCAAATCTGCTTCCCTTTGCAAGGCAATCCAGCATTCTCTTTCCCATAATGCTGCTACATTATGATTTGCAACTATAAATAATTATCATAAGTTACAAAGAAAAAATATAAAACTTTAAAGCAATACCATTAGATACCATACACTAGAGACTCTGAAGCAGCCATAAGCAAACATTGATTTTCATAAAGAATAATAAAGAAGGTGATAATGAAAAGCATGGCTCCTGCTTAGGATTAGTTTATCAAAAGCTTGCTGCAAGTTTGGGTGCAAAGAATGGAAATAGCAGGTAATAATCAGCAAACAGCACCTTGTTTCTAACAGCTGAGGAACCACATTTTATGACATCTATCTAAAAATATGAGGGGAAAGAACAGTGGTGGGAATGGGACTTGACAACATGTGAAGTTCAGAAATAGGAGGCATTATCCCCCAAAAGAGGAAGAGTCAAAGACAAGAGGGACTCATATAAACTTCTGTAAGGTTTGTGTCCAGATGTGTGACCCTGTGAGTTGATTTTTGGTTGTTCTATCTTGCCTGGACAAGCATTCAATATAACTACAGAGCAATATATAGGATTTCTGGCTTTTTCCTACACTACTTTTCAAAGCATTCCTTCCAAATACCCCTTCATTTTCCATTCTTATTTTTGCTGCTTCTTTTTCTGTTAAGCTTTAGTCACCACACTATTGAATTGCCTTTACAAAGCACTTAGTAGGTAGACTTCAAATAATCAGTAATTTAGACAACTGGGTGCTTCACCTAGGATAAAGTCATGACACAGTCTTCACACTTTCATCTGGCTGCAGTCACAGGAGAGCAAATTTTTACATGGGCAGATAGTGATAGGACAAGAGGTATAAACTAAACGAGGAGAGATTTAGGCCCAGACAACAAGGGGGTTTTTAGTAAAACAAATGCTTAACTATATATGAGCCTGTTAAGAGATCTAAAGCTTGGTAGGAGAAATCTGACCCCAGAACTGAAGGTCTGATTTAAACAAGTTGAATTTTCACACTTCCCACCCCCCACCCCGACACTCCCCACACCCCCCAAAAAAACCCCACTAGGTCCTTCAAGACCCATTTCAGAGCTTTCATTTACAAAATCAATGTTTACTGACCTTTTCATCGTGGTTTAAATATGAAGACAAGAGATGTGTCCAGGGAAGAAAAATTATATTAAAATACTGAGCTTGTTGTCCTCAAAGTGCTACACACAAATTAACTAATGCATGCTAATATAGTGAACAGCTACTTTGCCCAGGTTTAGTGCAATGACTGTGCTTCCTAATGCCATCACCAAATGAGAGATGGGTTGGTATCACACCGTAACTGGGGCAGCTCTCCTTAAACCCCAATGTGCTTAACATTTACGTATTCCCCACTGAAAATAATATGTCTGTTTAGAGTAATGACATTATTTTCAAAAGACACATTTTGAAATCAAGATATGCCTTGAGTTACTGAAATATTGCAATACTAGGCAAAACCAGAACAGATTGCTGTTGGCCAAGTGGGATGAGGATGGAGCTACAGACATTTCACCTGGAATGACTACTGTGTTCTGCATAAACTTCAAAGTCATTGACTCCTCACAGCACCTTCTTAGGAGCAAATAGCACAGAGACTACTTAAAGTATGTAGAGGAAAGTTCTGTCCCCTCGATAGGGCTGTCCATAGACTCCTTCCTCCTCAGGGAAAAAAAACATAACAGACCAAAAAGGCTTTGCCTTTGGGCTTCCCAGAGGATCACACTACATGGATACTTGATTGGCATGTCCAATTCCAGGATCTGTAGGCTAGATTAGGTCCATGTTTGTACACCTCTCAATGTAACAAAGTCCCAGACACAGTGAGGACTCTGAAAGTCTTGAGAATATAAACAATAAGTCATAAATTGAAATCAAACTGGTAACATCACAGGTATTTGTGGAGCTTTGGAATGACAAGAAGAAAACTGGTACAATATCAGTGACATGACATATACTGAACCAGCATGGAAAACACAATCTGGAAAAAACCCAGTATGATTATAATGAATGAGCCTTTATGCCACATATGAAAGTGTTTCTCATTCTGACAAAAGGAGGTACAATATTTATCATTCTAGGATTGCAGGGGACAAAACAACAATATTAAATAATGCGAGTTTTTATTTGTGAATTGGCATTGTTTTCAGTTCCTTGTGTTACCAGAATGATAAATGCTTTCCTTTGTGTAGGAAAGAAAAGATACTGGCTGTTCATTAGAAATATATTTATGTCACAATTGTTCGAGACATTTGGTTAAATTCTCATTAATAGCAATGTTTACATTAAAGGTGCTAATAAGCTTTTTGGGGGTGGTGGTTATTTGGTTTTTTCCCTCCTCCACAGTTTTATTTGAGAGCCTCCTTTATGATATTTTATTTTCTAGGGCAGATGAAACAAGATTCAGTTATCAGAGTTCTTAGGATAACTGGTGGGAATATTGCAGAAGCAGAATGTGATCAAAGAGGATGGAAAAGCAATCCCCAAATGACTAAGGGCAAAACTGTGCCAGTCCCAGAATTTCAGAAAGAGCTGATGTGTATGAGACATATTAAATACTTGCATTTGAATTTTTAATATAGAAAATAAATGTCACAGCATTTTCATGAAGAATCTATTAGTCTTGAATGCAGCTCATCTGCTACTCCTTG
>NW_008659856.1:23791-35272 GCF_000695815.1 Acanthisitta chloris
CTTGGAGGTTATAGATTTTTTCATAATTTCATATTTTTCATACATTTTATGTTTTCACAGGCTAGCAGAGAGCATTCCAGTGATCACATGAGAATGAACATACTTTGCTGCCAATATTTTCAAATATCTCCTGGTTTGCACAATTCAGGATGAATATGGTGCATCACTCTGCCATCTAAAGTGACTCAGCTTTGAGAGCTTCAGGGCTTGGCTTTGTCTCTGTTGCCCTAAGTACAGAGAGCAGAATTTTTTAGACAGTCAATACTGAATGTGTAAATAAATATATAACTAGTAATCTGATTTCCAAAGATATATATAAGCATGACCCCAAGAAAGGATTATTTTTAAGTGGTATAATTCTGTGCATGCTGGGGAGAAATTCCTAGACCACAGCCAATTTTATCACACAGATTTCAATTGCTAGGTTAGATGCACTGAAGAATAATATTTAAAATCACAAAGAAATACATTCTATGTATGTTAGGTATTACAGCATGCATGGATAGAATGGCTCTTCAGAATAGCATGACTGGTTTTCATTTTCTTTTTGAGTGCAATTGCTATTACTCTTACTCAGCCATCTCCCTGTAATCTCTATCTGTGTAAACTGAACTGTGTAGTTCAGGGACTTCAGATAATATTTTTGACATCCTGTGACACAGCTACTACCAAGTAGCCCTTTGTGAATAGCTGTATTAATGATGTACAAGAAAGAACACAATCTACCTCACTCCTGCCTATCTACATTGGCCTTGCAGTTCTAAAACAAGTGGAAAAAAGTACTGATTTACATTAAAAACTGTCAACATAAATGCTTCATAGATCTATGGGGCAATAGGACTGCATTAATCAACTTTGGGGTTTTTTTGGAGCGAGAACTGGGCTAAATTATTTTGTAAACTAATATATCAATAAGATGCAAAATGCAGTTATTTGATTTAGCAAAAAATTTCCAGGAAATTTTTCAGGCCTGTGCAAACACAGTTTTGTGTAGAAAATCACATGTACAGATGTTACGATGAAAAGTCAAGAAGTTTCCAGATTTGGATAGCTTTCAGGCTGGATGTGTCAAAAGATAAGCCCTGACATTGGCAGGCAGTCTCCCTTGAAAATTTAGATTCCACATACAGAGATCTTCAGGTAAACCAATTTCTACTTTCACCTCTGCTTCAAATGCTGGTCTCAAAGGACTTCATTTCATCCAAGACCTGTCAAAACCCCAACTGCTTTTCATTACTGAATTCCTTCTGTATGTTCTGTCAGTTGTGTTAAAATAATAAATTCATGACCAATTGATTTTCAAAAAAGGGAGAGATCACTTGAACTCATCCCCTATTTTGTTGTTTCAACACGTAAATTTTTTTTTCACATATTTAAAATTGTAGTTTGAAGTCTTTCCTTTCTATGCCCTTTATGGGGTTTAAAGTAGCAACAGGTTCAGCAAAGTTGTAATAAAAAATTGTTCTCAGTAGAACAACTATGAGACATCAGGAGTGTACTCCAGTCAATGCATATCTTTTCAAATCATTAATATAAATGGCAATACACTCAGAAACATCCAGCACAGACTAGATGCCCTGATGATCTTAATTGCTGCTATGAAATAATAAACTATTTTTTTACATTCTGATTTATGTGGGGGGAAATTCAGGACATTTCTAAAATTCCTTGGAGAGGTGATTTTGTACAGTTTTTGTCAACATTGAGGTAGGAAAATACACAAAAGCCATACTGATGGATTAAGAAGGCAACAATGGTTATTTCACCTAAAAAGTAGAAAAACCTTTTTGAATTGTGTGTGTAGGCAAAGAGTTTAGTTTGGATGAAGCAGTTGCAAGAACACCTTAATGGGGGACAAGAAAGCAATTAACAATGAAAAGTCACTGATGCAAAAGATAGTCCTAGAGATTAAAATCTTATTGAAACAAATGCTTCTCCATTTGATCATAATGAATTGAGCTGAAAGATCTGCAAAACCAGTTCACTGAACACATGAGGAGAAAATAATAATTTGTCACCCAATTATAGTACAAAGCTTTCTGCCCAACATACTGCTCTACAGCGTTAGTTAAACAGAAATAAGAATCTTGGGTAAACTGAATAACAAAATAGGAGAATTAGGCATAGTATTATTTGAAACAGCAATGTGATAATTAACAAAATCTATACAGAGGCATCAATTTTTACAGAACTTGAAAAACACAGGAAGAAGATGCTTTATCCCAAATGGATAAACAAAATATTCAAGGCAACAGATCTGAAATGGGCATAGCAGGGACAGATGAAGCTAATAGTGCAGGGAAGAAAGGGGCAGTGGTGGAACATGGGGCAACTGGGGAATAGTCCGAAAATGAGACAAATTGAGGAGAAGGAAGTGTGAAGACACAGAGAGAACATTAAGAGGCAAAGATTGAGAGAAGTACATTACATGTGTGGGAACAGATTGCTTAAATTAGAGAAATCCATCAGATCAAGGCAGATTGTTTTTTTTGTAATGGGGACAAAGATCTCAAATTCATCCCATCTGCCTTAAGGCACTTAGCATCCAAATCTGGAAGGTATCCTATCAGATTTGAAAAAACCAGCAGAGAGGCATGTGCAAAGAGGAATCAGACTCTAGGTGGGCTGAACTGCACTTTGACAGAAGCATTAAGAAAGAAACAGAAGCGATCACATTAGTAACACATCTAAAATTATGAGAAACTTTTGGATTAGATGGGACTACTATAAAAGAGACTAAAGCAGGGAAAAATAAACATAAATATCTGTAAAAACAGCTGTCACAGAAATTGTTATTTAAAATTTTTTTTACAATGTACCCCTAAGGTAAATGTTCTTCAGTCTTGCCATTTATGGGAAAATATCACAATGACAGAGGTTGGCACAACAGACCAGTCAGCAGTGGTGAGGATGGCATCCATAGGGAAAAAAATATGAAGTTACACATCTCAGACAATAAAGTGGGATATGCCAAAACCAAAGCAGTGGCTTCAGAAAGGCCATCCAATGCCTAAGTCACATATCACAATTCATAAGCCTTTCAGTATCTGAAGGGGCTACAGAGGAGCTGGAGAGGGACTCTAGGTTAGGAACTACAGTGCTAGGACAGGGGGTAACGGATTCAAATTGAAGGCTAGATATTAGCAAAAAGTTTTTCCTGTGAGGGTGGTGAGACACTGGAACAAGTTGCCCAGGGAAGTAGTGGATGCCCCAACCCTGGCAGTGTTCAGACCAGGCTAGATGAGGCCTTGAGCAACGTGGTCTAGACGTGTCCCTGCACATAGCAGGAGGGGCTGGGACTAGATGGTCCATTCCAATCCTAAAATTCTATGATTCTATCATTCTATAACTATAAATACATAGAGCTATTCCAATTGAACATATTTCACTAATAAAGTCTCTGTCAACATCAGAAACTGAAGGATGCAGAAAAGATATTTCGTCAATTTCAGGATGAAACAAATTATCTGAAAATATGGATTTCTTCACCGTCTAGTAAATAAAATAATTTTAGAAAATGAAAACAAAACCATGAAATAAGCTTCTAGGTGAGAAAAACAAAACTGAAATCATCAAACTGTCAATACATTTTGTGTTTGTCAGTCTGCAAACAACCAACAAATCCCACCTGAAATTAAGCAGTAAATACATATTTTCAGTTCACCATTTCCTTGCATTTCAGTCACAAAAACTTTGAAGAAACTCAGTTGCATGTTCCCACTGCAACTATGTTTCCAATATTCCTAGTGATGCGCTGAAAGCTGTATGCAATTAGACCTGATGAACCTTGTCCCTTAATAGGACAAAACTCAATGTTTGAAACAGAAGTAAAAACAAAACAGGGCAAAAGGAAGCAGAAAATGTATTGCCTACAGAAAGGTCTTCCTAGATTTGCAATTATGGACAAAATCTTATGTGCATCAAAAGATATTAAAAAAAAAGTTGCAACTCTTGTTTAAAAGAAAATAAAAGCAAGACCGTAGCCCTTCAGAGATACCTTACCTTATTGAGTGTTCTGCTGTTAAAAAAGCACTACTTTCCATGCCAGAAGTGTACAAACCCTGTACAGGAACCAGACAGTGAACATACAGTCGGACACTGTGGTTCTTAGTGAGATAATGAAATTAAGTTTCAGGCATTTTCTGCATGACTAATATCTCTTGATTACATTTTGAAGCTTTTTAGTGAATGACTAATTATGGATGCACAAGGCCTTCACTCGGTGGTTCTGCTGCCTCTGATACAGAAGGATTGCTGGACTTTGGTGAGCAACTTCTACTGTTACACTCATCCCTATTTGATCATTTCCTGTTTTCCCTTGGAGGTGTGTGATAGATACAGTGAACTTCTACACTGGACTCAGCACTCTGTGGAGCCATCACCAGGTGAGCTCCATCTCCTCCCCTGGAAAAGGGAGCTTTGATGGAAACTGGTGCTATCACAGAATAACAGCCTTCCCCCAATCTGCCAGATCAAACACTGAAGAGAATTGGGTTTTCAGTGCTGAAGGAAGGGACAGGTCTGTGTGGATTTCCTGTCTGTAGGACTTTGTTCCTCTTGTTCTACAATCTCTCATATTGTTAATCCCTTCCTGGAGGTAGGTACACACACGTTTATGCTCATGTCAATGCATCCACTACATACTTAAAACTACGCAGGTGCCTTGACTAGAACCTTCTAGAGACTCATCCTGTCAATAGGGAAGGTTCTACCCCTTAATGAAAGCATCTAGTAACACTTTCAGGAAATTCACATGATTCTTTTCCTTCCCTACAGTTTTCTTCCACAAATATTTTTGTGGAAAGAAAAGATCTGCCCACAGGTTTCAGAGCACTTAACATCAGAACTGCAGAACAAGCCTCAAACATAGCTTCAAACCAATTTTCTATCAGCCTTGATGCAACGTGCAAACAAAACGTTCTCTTTGCAAATCTCTTTCACAATCTGAGGCTAATACCTGTAGCATCTAGGCCAGAGCCACACGACAAGGATGTGAAGCTCTTTATAAAATCTGACTGACAGGAAATCGATATTACAAACATACCCATAACAAGAGATCCATTACTGCTACAATACATAAAACAGTACTGTACTATTCAGCAAACACTTGCAAAGTATGTGTCAGCAGTGGGAAATCCTTTTTCCATCTCTCTGGGAATATACAGTGACACAATATCCCTGAAACTGGAAAATATTGTAAACAAACCCATATGCTCATAACCTTAAACAGAGTTATTCACCACAGTATATTCTCCTGTGCTTTGGTCCCATTATGGTAAGGTTTACTTTAGTCTTTTAATCTGATCATGCATACTCCTAATTGTTTAGACTATAATTATAGATGTTAAGTTGTTTTGCCTTCAACAAAAAATGTGCTTTGGAGAGACCAAAACAGAAATTAAATGCATGTAAAATAATAGAACTATTTCAATGGCTCTAATTGCAAAACAGTTTTAAAAAGCATCGTTTGATGAAATAATTGTTTTAATTATACAGTATACTTAGGTTTACCAACTATAAACACTTCAGCTTTTAACATTAAGATAATTTCATGTATACTGTTTTGCTACACTTTATTTCAGGGCGTAAATAAACAAGAAATACAAATCACTGCAAAAGGACATTCAAACAAAACAGAAGGAAAAGTGATGATCTCTCTTGGCAATCATAGTATATTGCTAATGGATACAGCTAAATTCATGAATTGCCCAGGAAAAACCTTATGGAGCAGTAGTAAGGAGACCAAATCTTAGGTCATTCAGAAACAGCATCTGCCCATGGAGGGCTCTGAGTGGAGCTCAGTGATGTCCCTCCCACTGTAGGACTGCACCAAGGCAGGTCTTCTGGCAGGGGATTTTTCAAGTGGAAGACTTTGCAATGGAAAAGGTTCCCATGACTGCCTGCCTTAAACTCACAGATTCATAGGTGGTTTATTTCAAAACCAAAATGAGATGCTTCTTGACTGCACACTGTGGCAGACCATAAATTCACCATGGTACATTATCCACCACCTCAAGAAAAAAATAAATGCAATAATTCTTATCCATATAGCAGCAACTTTCCACTAGGTTGGTCTGAAAGCTTTGAGGGTGAAAGAAACCGAGAGGTGATTTTCAGCACCTAGAAAAGGTGCTGAGAATCAAATACTGTCGTAGGGAAAATGTATTCAATAAAATTACTATCCAAGGTAATGAAATTACATCCCCAACTAAACCCCTCAAATTTGCTGTTGTTTTTATTGTCAAGTGGATATAGACCCAGTAAATGTCTTGTGACATTCGGTACAAAGGGGAGGGGAGGTATTTGTGATACAGAATGGATGTGGAAAGATGTTAGTGAGGCATTGCACATGTAGACATGGCCCTGGCAGAATTGTAAAAACATTTTTACAGCTATAAAACACTCAAATCTCTTCTCAGTTAAAAAATATGCCTGTAAACAAGTACTTTATATCCTTTTGTGAAACAACGACAGTAACAACTGCTTGCACTCTGCCTGCAAAATCTGCACACACAGCAGTGAGGGGTTCCTGCTTCAGTAAAAGTCACAGTATTACTCTTATGAAATTTCAGAATTATTGGTCCTTCGCAAGACAAAGAAAAATCCTTCTGTGCACTGAATGCCGAATCAGTGTAAATAGAGCAAAACCAGAAGAACTGCTTGGCAGGGGTTTAAGCAGTCTCTTATCTCTACACTGCAGTTTCGCTTGTACTGCACCTCAGTATGTGCACAACACTTTTGTGTTGGTCTTGCTCTCACCTTGTAATCCACCAATCAAATTGGTTGAAGGATGCCAGAAACTCATGTATCTGTTTAAACTTTTCCACCTGGTAATTGCATTTCAAATTTTTTTCTAGCTGAAGATTCATCTTATTGAGCTTTTTTTTTTTTTTTGGGGTGAGGGATGTTATTTTAAATGCCATGAGTGATTAATTAGTATTTTCAACTCATTGAATTTCCACACTGCCTTTCAAATTTGTTCCATTCTGAGGAAAAAAATAACTTCTACAACATATTTTATGAAAGAAAATGTTGAAGCCTTCAGAAGAGCTGTGTGTCATATCTTCAGCAGGTATCAATGGATGTTCTCTACTATAAGCACTGGGTTAATCAAAAATTTATCTAGCTGGGGTTGTGGTTCTCTGGCTACCAGCTAGCAAACTACTTAAGTCCTAGTTGATGTTAATTAGTAAGTATATAGGTATTAGAACTATATATACATACATATGGATTTATTTCTGCAATTTTCAAGACCTAACTTTGATCAGAAAATGTATCATTACTGTCTTTTACCTGTTTTGTTGTGTTTTTTTAAGGATTATCATCTTAGAGAATTCGTGCTTTGCAGCTTTTTGACTTTCTTTCCATTGTTTGTCAAATATTCCTTTTCTGGAATATATTATGTAACACTGGTCAAAACTATGTAATGAAAATGCTTGAAAATAAAAAATGTCATAAGGCTGATACAATCTCTTTGCATAGGCAGAGGCATCTGATCATTATGGGGCACATTTTCATCACTAATGAAAGTTTATTGGCTGTATCTTTAAAACTGACAGTGTCTTTCAGGATCTATCAAATGTATCATAACATAAGCTATCAAAATAAATAAAATATAAAGCACATACTTCTCAGGGACATAATTTCCAAGCACATAAACTTTTATCTTACTTTTGAAAAAATGTCAAATCACTTGGAGCAGCACTCTAAAAAATATGATTTATGGAAAAGGCTTCTTTTACAGGCTCTGAGAACTACATAAAAGTCCTTCAAACAACAGGGCTACCACAACTTTTAAGAGAACAAGTTGTAAAGCAGTTTACAGATGAGAATCTTAGTTCCTGCACTCAGTTGAACGTATCTGCATGTGGGAAATAGCTCTTAGAATTAGCTATGTTACAGCTGATCACAGACTCTTGCAAGTTCTCAGTTTGCATTCAACAGATCTGATGTTTGTAGCACAATAGGTGCTGCCACACTAAGGTGTCAGCAGTAATCTAGCACACAGAAGATGCTCTGAGTATTCAGATAGGTAAGGACCTCACAGCTGAAGTTATAAGGTTGATATGAGAACAGCCCAGTCATGCAGAAACACACTGCTCTTTTAAGTAAAGCCTATTCTTGATGCAAGAATCATAGCATGAGAGACTATTAATTACTTACATAGCACTCAATATATGACACTGGTGTTACATCCCATCAAAAGTTGGAGCTTCTCAAGGTGATTTCCTGTTAAAACTTGTAGTCACTGCTCAGCCTGACCAGCCTTTGAGCTGTGAAACTCCCAGGTTAACTGACACAACTACTCTGTCCTGGCTCTATACAGACCCTCCTTACATTCTTTCCAAACCTGCTGGTCAAAGATAAGTCTGCTAACTGCATCACCATACTACCTTTTGACAGGCTGAAATGAAAGGCAGCTCAGTTTCAAAGGCTGTTTTTAATCTCATCCAACTCCAGCTGCCTAGAGTGAGGTGACTAGACTAAGCTAATCATGTAGGCTCCCTCTGTAGCCATCAGAGGAACAGAGACACCTCAAGAGTGAGATTTAAAAGACAATGTTATTTCGAGCTCCTGTAATAGAATCGGACAAGGTGTCCTGTCCAAGGGCTTCATTCTTTCTGTTGACTATCAAGGCAACTTAGATTAATTTAGATTAGAAACTTCTGGATGAATGTGAGACAGCTCCTGGTTATTTTGATACAGAATTGCTTAAGAACAGCTGTGGGAGCAGCCTTATACAGACAGCATTAAAGATAATTCTTGCTTCTGGCAATTCACAAATTAAGCTAAACTAAAATCCCATTTCAGCTATAAAACTATTTTAAAAGATGATTTTTGGGTTCATATAATACATCTTAATGGGAGAAGGGTGCCATATGGAAGGATTTCATTTTGTTAAGTGATACTCAGTGCTCTTACCGTCTTTATGTACAGCACAGAAATTGAAAGCAAACATAAAGCTTATATATTTTTGCAAGCAATTTTCATTTTAAATACAGAGAACTTTACTAATAAAGCAATAGGGATACAGAAATACTAAAATGGGAGATCTGAGAGTAAAGGCTCTTTTAACTCAGTTAATACCATCTAGCTGTATGCAGTTATCTTGCATTTATTGGTTTGCATATGTGGATCATGGCACTTTAAAATGTCCTGTATTATTTTCCAAGGATCATTTTCAAAGAGAAATTGTAATTTGCCAAATACAACTGCCATATAAAATAATAGCTAATGTAACCGTATGATGAAATTGCTGTCAAGTTGTTTACCAACTGTCCAGTACGATCAAACATGGTCTTGTGATTATTTTCCTGTTCTGTTTGAGAAAAAAAATTTTATTTGACTTCCAAATCCAGGCTTTTGTTTCAGTAGCCTTTGAATTCTGGGAGTACAGAAGTATTTTGTAGCCTTCACGGCCAAACAAACTAATTCATATGCTCAAAACGAATCTCATCAAAATCTCCATGGCCAGGAAGTGTCTGCTGATACAAGGTGGGTGAGATCCTTCAGTGAGGATAAGAAGGAGCATTCCTCACATTCTCCCTTACTCACAGAGCAGATCAAAGATGCAGTTTTAGCTCATTCCTACCTATACATAATGCTGTTGCAAAACCCCCATGTACTTATCTAAAAATTTTGGTGATATTGCCACTATCTGAGTATTTGCTACTGTTTTCCCACTTTCTATGCCCTGAAACACGAGATGTTTGGCTTTACTTCCAAAGCCCTTCCCCAACAAACTGCCTCATTCTTAGAAGGAGTTCCCTACAGCCATCTGCAAAACTGTCTTAATTATCTCATTTCAGATCCTGTGTTTGATATGTTGCTTATAGAAACTCATAGCTGGCCTGCTGCTGTCCTCTGAACACTGACTTTCTGGCTGCCCAGTCCTGTCACATTGCTTCCTTATGCTCCCCCGTCTGTCTAGACCCATCTGTTGTCTCTTGTTTCATACTTAGATTATAAACTCTATGGCAGCGGAAATGCTTCTTTGTTCTGAGTTTATTTAGTGCCTAAAACAATGCAGGCTTGACCCATGATTAGGGTTTCCCAGCACCAGAGGAAAAAAAAACCCCAGCACAAAAAAAGTAAACACTCTTACAAATAACCCAGCTGGAGTGCCGGAAACAGACACTGCCTGGCAGACATCACAACATGGAGGAATCAAATTCCACAAAACCAAATTACTCAGCAATACTGGTCTATTTGGACATGACTGCAAAATAGCCTTCATATTTCTCTTGCTCTTCATTCTAGTTCACAGTTGTGGCTTTTAGCTAAATAATGTCTTCTCTGAATAAAACCTGTTAAATTATTGCACTTAGGTACTGGGGCTCTGCTTCCCATGTCTTGGCTCATCTAAAGTGAGGAGGTTCAGAAACTCCCTTTATTTTCCCAGAAAAGGTTGGAGTTTGAAACCAGCAGCCTTGAAGCCAACTTGGTTGTGAGGAGATGTTCACTCACAGCTTCACTGGTTTGAGGCATCTTAGCCTTCTGGTGTGTTTTACCATGCCTTGACCCATACCTCGCTCAAAAAGCGATGATGGAACAGTCTCAGTCCTGCCTGGAGTACTGCTCTCTCTGCTGCTTCTCCCAACAGCTCATGCATTGGTTTCCACCCATCCCTGAACACCTTGGATTCCAATTCTAGCTCCTCAGGCTCTTTTGCCTAGAGCCCCACAACAGTGCCAGGAATACTCATGATCACACAGTCATATCTCTAATGTGTGAGAAGGGACATAAAGATTAAGAAACCAGTGTGAGCAGATCCCAGAGAAGCAAAGAAACAAAACACCACATGTAAGTCTCTGGATGCAGCAAATTACGAATCCTATAACATCTCCATGGATACAGAATCTGAGTCCACTGGGACTGACCAACACAACTGGGGAAGGTCACAGTGCTCACAGCTACCACCACAGGCCCCTGCAGATTCTGGCAAGGGACATAGCACAGTTATATCCTCATTCCCATTTCAAGGCTGTCTGTATACAGATGAGCAGAATTTGGGACAGGATTTCTCTTGTGGTTCTTAAAGTGCTGATTAGTTTAATTAACTTTTTCATGAAAGTAAAATAGGGAATAAATTTTAGCTGTATTCCTATGAGATCTGATTATTAATGGGTCTCACTAACTCAGATTTCTTCAAGCACCTCTCTTTCATATTGTCAGTAGTTTTGCTGATTTGATTACATAGAAGAGGTGGCAGCATGATGACTGCTAATTAGACTGAACTCTCAACTTATTATCAGACTACCTTTCTATAGGTTTCATCTTAGCAGATCTATACAAATAGATAGAATGTACAGCTGTTTACCTCTAAAACTGAAATCACTCTGGTTTATAGATGTCTCGTTCAGTATATTTTAGCCTGAAGAATTGCTATCAAAGGAAAAAAAGGAATATAAGGAAATCCAAAAGTTCAGCTCTAAAAGGAGGTTTTACTACAAATAAAGTTTTATAACTCTAGTGAGCAGG
>NW_008659856.1:35285-79427 GCF_000695815.1 Acanthisitta chloris
TTGATGATATCATTAACAAGCAGTAGCATTACTTGTGTGCAGGCATCAGCGATAAATTAGGCTTATGCACAGGCACTATACATTTCTCATGGATTCAGGATCTCATCTAGGAGGTTCCGGAGATACTCAGCACCAATGGACTTCAACAGGAGCTGGGGATGTTCAGCACACTGTACTGCTATGACCACAAAGCATAACTGTGCAGTGCATGCTGAAATAATCATGAGGTAAGTACCTGGTAATTTCTCTTTTCCAGCCAAAGTGCACATTACACACTAATTACAGTTAAGCCACCTAAGCATAATTGTCAAGTATTCTACAGAAACATGTAATTTCTATGCAGATTGCATCTGGCCGAAAAATCCACGAATCTGCTGTGTTACTCCTGTGTTGCCACATATATGTGGACAACGCAAACCAAGCTATTAATAAATGAAATAACCCTTAAAGAATATTTAATATTTATTACTGCTACACAGTCACCTTTAAGATGCCCAAGTAGTTTAAAGCATGGAAAAGAGTAGATTATGAAGGGCATAAGGGTGCATTACTTTATCTGACAAGCAGAATGCCTAAAGAAGCTAAGTCCAGTACTCTGGTTTCCCATCAGAAGCTTCTGAATTTAGCAATAAAATGGTAATGATATGTCCAGGTGGCAAAAATTCTGTTTTAACAGCTGCATCAACTGTTCAAAACTCAAAAGCAGCATCTTAACAGATTAACAGCTTTCCATAATATTATCCTAGTAGCATGCAATTTGTTCTCAATGATAATTAGGTATTTAGAGACACACATAATTAGTGAGAAATGACTGGATGATTTTTCATTTGCTGAGAAATCTAATGTCAGAAAAGGAGATCCACTATGGGGACTAATGTGATTCTGGTGCTAGAATTACTGTCAGAAGGATATGAAAAAAATGTGGTTTAAAATACCTAGATGGTAAAATAATGTACCCATACAGACCTCTACACTGCTAATATGTATGATACATTTTTCTCCAAATGGAACAATTCCATTCCCAATATGCATTTCATAAGTGTGGCTACTGAGGGGAATATGCAAGATGCAGTAAAAGATGAAGTAGAATTCTTTTTTTTTCCCTGTTAAATACATCTTTCCCAGTCTAATTTGGGATAACAGATAAAAGATTCTTATGATAACAGATAAAAGATTCAAGGGACCATTAGTTCTTGAAGGCATTTGTTTCTTCTTATTATTTTTGCATACCTACTGCAGGGCTCTGTTTCTGTTTGCCTTTGCTGCTGCATTGCCTGTCACTAAAATCCATCCTTAACTGTATATCATTTTTCCTCTGGATTTTATTTACCATGTCACTCACCAGCTAGCTTCATATAAGTACACCTCAAGCTACTAGAAAAGAGCATTCTCCACATTCACTACCAATATCATTCCATAGACTGAGTGGAGTGCTTTATGAGAGATGCTGCTCTCATCCAAAGACAAATCATACCTATGACATTATTCAGTCAGCTTTTACCCAGGGCTTAAAATCATACATCTACAGCACTAAAATGCTTAAGCTGGCCTTACAGCATTCTCCTTCTGAGAAACTGATAGTTCTTTTTGTGCAGCAACAGAAAGCTCCTCATTTCCTCAATTACAGGAAGTGTGCATGTGTATGCACACTTACATCCCTTCACCCTTACATGTGCATCCAGCAGCATCCACAGTCAGAAGAATGTGTTAAAACATATCAAAGTGGCAACACCAATCACTCAAACATTGCAGCTGTTTGTTCAAACACAATTCTGTCCTTCCTTATGGTCCAGCCTGTGCAACCATCACTGCAGGTGTTATGCAGAAACATACAACAATATTACACCACTGAAGGCTGTAACACAAAGCACTCACCCAGGGGAAGGGAATAAAGGCTGCGCAGCCAAATCTGCTAATCCATTACTTCCAAGAACTTGTCTTTCCAGTTTCAATTATTTCCTTTTAAAACAGCCCTTGAAGCAACTTTCCCCCACCCTGTCTTCTGCTGTTTGCTTGCTTTAATAAATAGGCTTTAAAACTTTGCTATCTTAACTGGAAATGTTCTCCCCAGTGCCCTAGTACATGATACCAGACCTATCAGCTGCATCCCATAACTCTTCAACTTTATGTTCAGGACCAAATATATGAATTGTCAACAATAATCCCATGGGTGAATATTGTCTTTTCTATGACCTTCCAGATACAGCAAAGCAATAAGACTCTGTGGCAGGGCTGGAGAGGTATGGGTGAGGAGCAGACAGCCTTGACTGTGCCTGCTCCTTTCTCCCCACTGCTCCAGCAGCTCCAACACTTTACAGAGCATCCTCTGCCGACACAGCTGCTCTGTTAGCAATGTGGACCTGAATCTTTAAAACTATTTCAGTTCAGCTATTATTCTGGCCTGCTGCCAATTCTTCCTATGAAATGCAGCTAAAAGAAACCAAACTGTAATGTTCTACAGTTTATGATTCCACTAAACTGGACTGAATTCAGGGAACAAAGAAATGACACTTCTTTAGTTCATTTTTTTTCCCCTTGACCAGATTTAAAAGTCTGCTCTAAACAACAGAAGTGTTAGAAATCGCCTTTGAAAGTAAACATATCATTCTGCAAAATTCTGACATTCTACTGTGCTGGGAAGCTTAGCAGAGATACCTAAGTTTGTCTGAATATATGTTTTGTATTTAACTGCACAAACACTTCATAAACAAGTTTATTAACATGATAAAATGAGCACCCATGTGACAGCAGCTGCAGACACAGACAACCTTATGTATAGTTACTAATGCCTGACACACAGCCCAACTGAATCAGCAAAAGTATCAGAAAATAAACATCTAAGGAATCAGGATAAGTAAGTTAAATCATGTATTATAAATAACAAGGTTAATTCTCACAGCTAGTTCAGATCAGCAAAGTTCAGAGTACCAAGGTGATTCTGACCACTTATTCTGAACAGCTCTCTCAAGATCTGCAAATTGTACTGTTACATATCTCCAGATTCTTCATTCCTACATAACTCCTGTTTAACAGATCAACATCACAAACTGTTTCTGCCTTTTCTTCACACTGTGGTACTTACTGGCCAAGTTTCATGAGTCCTTATATACAGTGAACAACACTAAGTCCTGCAGCACTTACATAATCAATGTTCAGTATTTAATGATGCATCACAGAGATATATCATTGAATGACATTGGGGTAGGATTTGTACAGAGAGATGGTATTGACCAGTTGATAGAGCTGGAAAAACACAGACTCTCTAAAACAGGACCCCTTCTTCAGATTTGAGCTTTCTAAAGAGAGGGTTCCCCAGCATGTTATGATTCAGTTGATTAAGAAACATGAAATATTATCCATTTTTGTAATCTATGCTCACAAATGCACATAGACACACATATACACTCAAATGTCTCAAAAATTCTGAAATATTACAATAAAATATTACAAGTTATTTTGGGGGGTAGCAAAATGCATAGAAGGAATGGCACACTGCTATGGAAATAATTTCTAAAGCATCTGCTTCAGAGCACTTAAAACTTCATAACTCATTTCTTTGAAAGAAATTCATTACCTTCAGAGCCATACTTCCTATCATGCACTAAAAAAATGCATTTTCAGGTATATGAAGAAAAAAGTCGAATATGTGGAAATAAGAGCCAACTTACTAATACCAGATAATACTGTAAGAATCTTGTCTTTCCATTAAAATCATAAAAAGAACTGCTTCAACAAGCAAAATATAGTCAATTACATTTTCTCCTATGTGTAGAGATGTTTACATGCAGCAGCCTCTACCTCCTCAGCGAGGTAGTCATTTTCTTGTCATTTCCAAGTAATGTGTCATAACTTGCTCAATCTCTTGAATGTTACTTTCCATAATCACACCTTGAAGTGTCCTAAAAGTCTGGGAGAAGTCAGAATGTTTTGTGCTGCCATATCAACACACCACTCTCTATGCAGACAATGAATAATTAAATTTGCTCATGAAGGAATGGGATGTATTGTTAAGGTTGACTTCATTTTCCATTTATGCTTCTGTTTTTATTGTTAAGAAACAGGAGAAGGGATTAGCTTGAATGATATTTGTGAGTGCAGGACAGCACCAGAAGTTTCTTCCCAATTAAATATTTTTCAATATGATCATCACATTCGATTTGAAAAAAACCTGAAACCACCTACTACTTTTTATTGCATTGCTACACTCCTGTGCAGTATCACAGTTAAAAAAGCTGTTTGCTCTAACAACTTGATCCTGTTTTGGCATTTGAACTTACAAGTGGGGTATTTGACTTTACAGCCTTGTCTAACAATGCCTTCCCATTGAGTCTGAGAGATCCAGGAAATGGAACTGTAACATATCTGTCTTTCTTGGTGGAGTCAGTGTATGTAAGACTGGATGCTTTTTTTTATTATTGACTAATAGGAAATAAAATTGGTTCCAACTGTATCAAGAATGAAACAAACTACAAGTAGACCTGCAACTTCAATCAGGTTCATTTCTTTCCATCTCACCCTTACCAGTTTGGAACAAGAAAACATTATTACAGCATACTCAAAGTTTACAAGAAAGGCACATAACTATGGAGACAAAATCAGCCAGCACTTTAGTTCATGAGTGGTCAGATCATGAAAGGAGCACAATTCATAGCCTTGCTTCCAAAACAAAAAACATGCTAAAGTAAGATTTCAGATAATGAGCAGTCTGCTCCTGTTCCTTTAAAGAGAGATCTATTCCTCTACATAAATTGTTTGTCTTGAAACAATTAAGTAAGTGTTTTGAACAGGAAAAAATGCTTCCTTTTCAAGCTCTGGCAGAATAGCATTCCAATTTGGTAGGACCATGGTATAAGTGGCATCCAAAAGCAAAGATCAGAATGCACTTCATGAAGCATTGCCAATAAGGTACCTCACCCCACCTTTTTCAAGTGGTTTCATTTCATAATAGATGATTTCTTGAGAAATCAGTATTCCATTCTCCTCCCTAAACTTTGGAGAGTGCTTAGAACTACTGATTTGAAGTTGGGACTTTTATTCATTAAAGACTTTTCAATGGACCCCTTGTATTGCAGTCCAAAGGATACAAATAATGCCAAAGAGAAAGCAAAGACAACCAACAGTTAAGAGCTCATAACTTCATGCTATGCTCAGTTCAATCTTGCAAATACAAAGCAGGTGAAGTGCTTGGACATAGACCTCCTGTTCAGCTACATATTATTAGTGTCTGATTGTTATTTGGTGCTCTCTGACATGAATGTGGCATTTTTTTTCCTTTTGCTTTATGAGAGAATTATTACAAGAACCACACTAATCCTTACCAACGTCCACATTTGCTGGCATTTTCTCTCAGAGCATTAAGGAATAAGTGGAAACAGCTTCCTTCAAAGTAAGGGAGCAGACACAACGGTGAGCCCTGCTGGGAAAACTGCACCAGTGCTGCCAGCACTCAGCTGAATAAACAAAGGTTTCAGCTCCCACAGCAAGAAATGCAGCATTAAAATTCAAGCATGCAATTTGATATCAGAAGGAAAGTAATTGGGGGAAGTAAAGTGTCTCAACCTTTGCTTTTCAAAAGGTAACAGAAAATGCATACAGTAGCTATTGTGATTAGCTAGGGAAATTTGAAGAGGAAAAGGTAAAAAGTACTTTTATCCAAAGTACCCAAGCAACAAAACTCAAGCTAAAGAAGGCAGAGCAGGTACTGGGCTAAAATGGATGTAGTCAAAATATGGAACAAACACCAAGAGGAACATACAGAAATTATTTGTCTTATGACGTTTCTTGCAACTTTTCTAAGACTTCTCGGTTTTAATGGCACTGGTATCACTACAGTGGTACAATTCCTCACATGGAATAGGTTCTGGAGATGTATCCACAGGTATAAATGTAGCCATAGTGACATATCTTCTGAAAGAGAAACCTAGTGATTTGTCTCAGTACATGGTGTATTTGCACACTTTAACTCTGTTCACACATGCTGCACTGCCATTGACGAGCATATGCCTTTTGATTGGAATGAATATTTCAAATATAATTTCTTTGCTAACTTATTGACAGTGTCAATGCTCAGCTATCATTATGCTATTCGAGTTACATTGGTGAGGTGTAAATGAATAACAGTTTTACTGCAATTATAACTATGTTCTATCTCTTAGTCAGCTATAGGAGATAAAACTGAAGAGACAACACCTTTCACTGGAACACCTAATATATGCTAAAAAAAATCACAAGTATAATCATAAAAAATGTTTAGAAGATAAGCCTGGGAACTAATGTGAAAATTTTCAGGTGTCTAGACATCTTTTATTCAGCAAAAGCATTGATTTGATGCAGGATCTACCCATTTCATTTGCATTGACTCACATTAACATAATTCAGGACTGAGAACTAGAATTTTGTAAAAACTTTTGTTAGTACCTAAGAATTTCTGTCCTTCATGGACTGCAAGTTCCCTCTGCTGCACTGTGGTGTTTCAGTTGCACCTATATGTATCTATAGAAATAGATGCACTTGGAACATTTGAGGATCTAAAAGCACAGAATGCATGAAATATGATGACACAGAGCAGGGCATTTGGTGAAGGGAAATATTTTATGTTGACTGTACCTCCTAAAAACTTGTCATCCTTGTACCAGTTTCCAACTTGATGGCTATGTGACAGCTGCAGGCTTCGTGTAGCATTCAGTCAGACACTCCAGATTAGTAATCCCATGCTTCAAAACTAGTATTTGCTAGGATTTCCATGTTTGAACACCTTGGATGAGGGAATGGCTGTTCAGCACCCCTCAGAGCTGTTGAGACAGGTTTGTCAGTGTGATTGCTCCGGGACAAAGAATGGTGCTGCATCTTCTGTGAACTTTGTGCAGCACAGTGTCAGGATGTCACCTGCTGTTGGCTGATGCAAACTCTCTGATAGTTGGGCTGTACTGTCTGAGTGGGACAGGCAGTGACTGTGGTCATGTTTGTTAATTATTACAATGTTCACATTCTAGCCTGCTATAGGGATTTGTCTGGTTTGGGATATAAAATCCAGTATGTATTGAATTTTTCATAGGGACTGTCAGAGCAGGGGAGAAGTGCAAAGTGGCCTCTTATAAATGTAGAAAAATTACCTATGCTGAAGCTGGCAAAACTAAATTTTATATCTAATGAAGAAAACCTCAGTCCTAAATGCTTGACATGGTTTCTGATTACTCATTTGACTATCTGCAATATTTTCATGTACCTGCCATCAGAGAAAAAAAACCCCAATAATTTACGATAAGAAGATGTAGGAGAAAGGTGATTTCTAAAAATCTGGTTTAATATCACTGCTGGAGAAAAATCAGAATAAGCATCACTGAAGCATAATATAAGCATTTGAATAAAGCTCTAGTTGCCCAATAAGAAATAGTGAAAGTTTATTACAGAATTTCTTGGCATTATCCTGATAGAATAAATTATCAGATTACAAAGTTATATGAGATTCTTAGGGGACAATATTTGTCCCACAGGTAAGGATTACTTGAATAATTTACAAATTCCCTTGTGAGTGAATTATGCATCCTTGTAAGCAAAACGTACATCACAGATCCTCAATTGCCATGTACCACTTCTGCTGGGAACTAAGCCACACTTGCTTCCTAAGACAAATTTCTCTTCATTAAATGGAATTTTCATTGCACCTTGCTACAAAGTGCCACAAGCCTGCAGGAAGAAATAACTGATCCCTGCTGGCTGACTGTACCAGACATGAATCATTGACTCCACTGTGTATGGAAAGAGATGGGCATGTGTGTGGGAAGAAGGAATTAAATCTCAGGGCCAAGATCTCTGAAGGAAATCCTAAAAATAGCCACACTTAGGAGGAAGTGTGGAGTAAGCTTTCTGGTTTCAGTGTCAAGTCACTTAGTAAAATTAAGATTTGGGAAGTAGAAAATCTGAATCAACCACGGCCTTGATTTTCCCATTACTCTAGCTCCTGCATATTGCTCAGGTTCAGAATTACAATTTAGGTATGCATTTTGGGTTGGATCTATATCAAACGTCAGTAATTAACAGTGTAGGAAGGATGGAAATTGTGCATATGTAACCTTTGCACAGTGAAGAAGAGACTGAAAGATAAGGTGGTATACTTGAAAAGAAAATGCTACTGAATTCTTTATATCATGTTAGTAAGATTTTCTTTTAAAATACTCGATTTCCTGCTCCATTACTCAGTATTCTACCTACCTGCTGTACCTGTCTGCACAGGCACAATAAAGGGGACTAATATAAAACAATCAGGTCTAGAACACATGACCTTGCCCATCTTGGAGGAACTGGGATTATTTTGATATAGAGAAAGGTGATAGAGGGGAAACAGAAAAATATAAAAGACTACAGAGAAAAAGAAGGAAGGAAATAATCTTTTTTCCATGCTCATTTTTGGCATGATAAAAGTAATGTGCTTAAACCATAGCAGAGGAAATTTAGGCTAACCATTAGGAAAGATTTTCTAACAGCACAGCAATGCATGGGGGAAAAAAATTTCTGGGTAAGAAGCAGAAACTCCATTTTTGTATGCTTTTATGAACAGGTTAGACAAACATCTGCCAGAAATTGTTTGTATGCAGCTGATACTGCCTTGAACAGGGGAGATGGGAGTAAATGATCTCTAAAAGTCCTTTCCAGCCTTTTTTTTTATTTATTTTATGATTCCGTAATCAACTTTGAAAGGAGCTTGGCATCACTCCTATTGAAAATAATGGGAGTTTGTAGAGTGTTCTGTAATGGCATTTCAGATTTCCTTCAGTACAAACCAAGGTGGAACTGTTTGTGTTTCAGTGGAGGGAAGTGGGACCTTCAGCTCCAGTAGTTGCAAGAAGGGTGGTAATTTATACCTAACTGCATTTGTCACACTCAGTATCTTGCATTGCCAAGCTCTTTACAAAGCAGAAGAAATTTGATGCCTCTTTCAGGCCATTCTTCAAATTCTGTTCTGAATTGAAGCTGATGGGTAGCTGATAATGTTCCTTAGGTGGATGAGTAACTGATTTCAATGCATCATTTCACATAAATTAGAGCTTTCTCTACTCTAAATATTTTTCTGAGCAAATATTCTTAAATCAACAGAAAACATGATATTAGATGATATATTTTAATTTCAACCTAAGACACTATATAAAGCTACATATAACTCTTCTCCCACGTCAGTCTGAACAATCCTCTGATGCAGCCCAGGACGTGGCTCACTGTGCTGACAAACATGGTTTGCTGTTTTCTGAAAACCAACCCCCATTATTTTGATCCTCTGCATATGCAAATGCAAGTAGAATTTATTCAAAGGTTATTTTTTCAGTACTGGTATTTAAAATTCAATAATTGCAATCTTCAGAAATTGTAAAGAAAATTCCATCTGAATTTCACATTTATACTTGGATCATTTTGTACTTTATGACCAACATTCATCTGCTGCTTCCCCAGGAAAAGATGCAGTCTATTCTTGAATTTAATGGGTTATGCTCTAATAGTTTGTAGCATAACTTGTTATGCTTTTTGCATATTGATACATTTTTCAGGTAACCAAAATATCTCTACAAAAAACTTCATTGGATACTCCCAGCTGCAATGTGCTATCAAAGATTCTTTATCTGTTTTCACTCATGATGACTAATCAGTATTTCTCCATTGTGGACAAAGACTCCTGCATGAGTATATTTGACAGGAATCATTTATCTGCAGGAAGAATAACGGATTAATCTGCACTTCCCTGGGAAGAAATACCCAAACAGAACAAGAGTATCTTATATATTGAGATACTGACCTGAAAATTCATCAACAAATAGTGAGGAAGAGCTCTTAACTCTATCCTTGACTCAAACTTTTCTGCTGAGGCAATGCAGGGATCTGGAAATTAATGAATGGTCTTATGCACTAAATCATGCTATGAATGATTGTTTATATTTTTTTCCATTACACTTACAGCAATGAATCTGAGAACATCTCAAACACTATTCGTTTATTCCCACAAAATCCTCACAAAGTAACATTCCCATCTGACAGAGCATAGAGAAACACCATGTATCCACAAACATGTGGGGATCTGGTAACAGAGCAAGGGTGAAAATCTAGGTGCAATCACTACAAGAATTTTCTTCCTTTTTGATATGATTAACTACAATCAGCCACCTAAAACATCCATGCTTACCTCTAATCAGTGAAACCATTTCACTACTACAGAGCAAGTTCTGCTGAACACACTGTTGTGTGAATTTGAGCCAAAGAGGTGAGAGGCAGGCAGAGATGCAAACACACAGGAAGGGTTGAGGGGAAATACACAACACAAACCTGAAGCAGTTATGTACTTGGAAAAGTGCCCTGAATGATGCTACCAGGAATGAGCCTGAAAGCCTTGAACTGCAGTTATGGGTATCATGCTGGTATATCACTGTCAGAGGACAAGGATAAGGAAGGTTACCCTTTGATCACTGCAATCCAAGTCTACTGCCTTACAGGGTTTGCCCTATGGCAAGGCACTAGATATTTTATGTCCCACTTACAGTTGGATGCATTCAAAAGAAGCTGAGGACACTGAGCACTTCACAGAAGACACTTAAGGCTGTGATACCACTGAATCCTAAATTATAAGTGATAAACATATATGTGTTTATAATACAAATTGAACACACAATGCATGATAAAGGTAGACACATTGTCATTCTAAACTTTCTATGATCATGTCATGTTGAGTCACTCTCCACTCTAAATATAGTTTGCCATTGTAATTTTCTTTGTAATCCTTCACTTGCATGTTTTGAGCACTCAAGACAACTTATTGACATGAAAGACTTAAAGTGACAACAGTGGTCTTTTTCTGCTGCTGTTCAGGTTCATACTTCCTGCTCTGCAATTTGGAAAATTCACTTTATATTAACATTTTTCAGATCCAAACATTTTAGAAAGAGCAGGTTTATAAAAAGGAATCCTTTTAGAAGTGATTCACATATAGCTACTAGTTTAAAATGTCCCTCTTTTGGATAGATTGTCTGCCATTTCTCCGTATTAACTAGATCTCAGTCATTTTCAAGATCATCTTCTCCAGTATGAAAAAGAGATGCAGTTTAGTGTCTGACTTACTTTCCATTCACAGAATTCTGGATCCATCTCATTTTGTATTTTCCTTACCACTTTTTAAAAAAGTCTATTTTAACTGATACTTGGATTTTTAGATTGGAATTTTTTGAAATACTGTTTTAAACATCCTGGTTTCATTTTATTAACCTGTATGCCTAAACTTCTTCCTTCTCATTGTTTCTGCAGACCTTTATATTTGTTGCATTTTGTAAGGAAGAGCAGAAAAATCAACATCCAACCTTTTTTTTTTTTTTTTTGGTCCTTATTATTTTTTAACCTAAGCAACTGCAGGCAGGAATAGCCCTGATGTCAGAGAGACCTGTCCACCTAGTGCAAGTAGTAGAGAGTGGTGCATCCTGCAGAAATTCCTGAGCAGCTCTGCAGTCAGGCATGATTCACCAGGCTGTAACGAGTTCTGACAGTCTTGCTAGGCTCAAACTCATTCCAAAAACAGCATTTGGAGGTTTCTACACTGTTTCCCATTTCATATTCAACAAAGGCTTAGTCATATGTATGTACCATTTAGTTGGTTGTATGTGTAGGCAAAGTACCATATCTAGATGCTGAAAGGACAGTGCAGAGAGATGCAGAACTCAGCCCTGGTCTTGTACAGAAAGTACTGACCTGGATCTACTATATCCCTACAGGACATGAGCTGACATATAGATGTCTCTGAACTATATTCCTTATACCTCTCAGATCCAAAATTATGAAGCAGAACTAGGAAAGGCATGCAAGTATGAGAAATTGAGAATTTGTCAGAGTAAAGGAAGATTTGTCATAACAAGCAACATCCCTTCCCCAGCAACTGTGACATGATTCACACAAACCCAAAGTTCTCAGCTATCTGTGGGTGCTTTGAGTTAATATCTCTGCTGGGTTCAAACTAGTTCCTTCAGAAGAACATTTCTAGGGATTTCATAGTTACAGGACAGTGAATCCACAACTAGAAAAGATGTGGGCAATTACTGAGTTCACTGTTACAAACTTAGTCTTACTACAAGAATGAAAGTAACCCATGAAGATTTATATTTCCTCAGACTGCTATTCAGTTTTACTGACAGAAAGTTTTGAACTTTAAACTTTATATATTTTCCTTTGTACTTACAACAGTAATTGAGTATGTAGAGCACAGAGAGGAGTTCATTTTCCATCCCTCATCTTAAAAGTGTTTTATACTTACAAATAATGATATTAATTTATTTGTGTCCATAAGCTTTAAACCTATCCTTTTGCAAGAGTTGCACAATATTGATTGAAAGGGGTTAGATCAAATGATTCTAGAAACTGAGCAGCTCCAAACTTTTAAGAGCTACTTTTAGGCAAGAACTGTCCCTATCATGCTTTTAAACTGCTAACAACAGAAAGCCCTGACATCTTTCTGTCAACATTTTCCTGAACCACAAATTGCTCATGCATTAGAAATTCACTTGAAATGGCATAAAAAGGCTGTGAAGTAAATGTAATCCTTAAGCCTGGATCTGCAGCCAGTGTAATTTCAGAAAACACCATACAGGCTGGAAAGACAGCAGATGCAAGGACTGAATTTAACTATAGATGATAACTCAATTTATTTTCTCTGTAGTCTAGTAACTCAATAAGTCTTTAGCAGTTTTGTAAATAAACAGATGGATGCCATCAAATGCCACAGAATGATAAATCTGATTGGTCTCTGTATAATTTTGGACAGCTTTATCCCAAAAATAGACAGTAGAAGCATCTTAGCCCAAGAGTGTGATAAAATAAATGTGGGAAGGTAGATTATGGGCAATTGCAATGTCCCAGTAATGAATGAAACTTTCCATGACGCCAGGACTAAGAGTCAGGACAGATCTCAATACAACTGTTTTCAGCCATAGATTGATTTCTGTTGATTAATGAAAAAAAGGTGTTTTTCAAGGAGTTCAAAGTTAGAGGAAGGAGAAAAAGGTGATGGGATCCCTGCTAAAAGATTTAAATCATATATAACTTTAACTTTGAAGGCTTTATGATTCTAATTTAGCTGTAAGCCATCTGCTCCACATAGTATGTGTTGACTGAATATAAAACCAGACCACAAATTTCACATAGGAAGGGCACTTATCATCCAGTGTGTCACTTGCATGGGGATTTGCTTGTTTTACCCAATTTTGCGGCTCTAACTAGACATCTGTTGAATCCTGAAAGTTAAACAGCACAAAATTAAAAAAGATGCTCTGTTAGGTAAAGGTGTACATTCACATGGGCTGAATGCAGACAAGACATGCCCCATTACTGCCTATTTTCTATGTAAGAAACACTAGGTCTTTGTGTTAATATCAAGAGAAGTAGAACAAAATGCTGCTTTATAGCATTATCTGATCATCAATGTTTCCATTTATGTTAAATAAATCATACTAGTAAAAGATTTTTTTCCCCGTGAGATTTCTATCAAAAATGACATAGGTATTGTATAACCTCTCTCAGCAAAATTCTCAAGTGAGAACTTCATATGTTTGTTAGTTGCCTTTATCATTCTTTTATTTCTTTTTCTTTCCTTTGTTGACATCTGTATCATTCATGTCAAAAGAAGAAAAGCACACTATGATTTCTTTCAGCTAGGGAAAGCTTAGCCTTGCAGAGTGCCTAAGGGTCTGCCTGGGAGACAATCAAATTTGAAAACCTAAGTTTACAGTACATTCCTTCTTCCTATTTATGAAGTACTTTTCTATATCCTATCAATTTTACTTTGACTTTCCAAACCCTACTAATCCTCTGCCCTCCTTATCACAGAACAGGCAAAGAGAAAAAAATACAAGTATTTCACAACCTAGAAAAGAAAACAAGACCAAGTTCTGTAAACTACCACTTTGTTTAGAGGACGTGATTATGGTGAAGATGTTAGAGCTGTGAGTAGAACAAGGCAGACCCCACCTCTCCACATGAAGATCACTGGGGGATCCTAAGGCTGTCCCTGCCATTTGACAAGGTCCTGGCTCCCATAAATCTTGCCCAGACCCTTCAGAGGTGAAATCACTGCTAGAAATCTGTCCCTTTCTGCATCAACAGCAAAGCAAGAAAAATTCTCGACCCTTCCCTGGCTTCCAACAAAGCCATTACAATTACACTATATGGAAGCCAATGAACTCCTCAAGAAAGAAGGCTACACACTTTTTTCGTTCAGGAAGCCTTGAAAACATGTAAAAAGTATCAAGCAACAAAGAAGGTTGTGCTTTAGATGCAATGAAATGTAAGAGCCAAATAAGAATTGTCAAAAGTCAAGATGAGTTAGACCTTGCAAAGGCAAATCAAACAAGCATCTAAGAATTTTTCCTGTATATAACTAAGAGACTAAAAAAGAAAGGAGTCATTATGTAGAAAGAATCTAGCAGAGATCAGGTATTTTCTAGATATTGTCCCAGGAGTGAATTATTTGATGGTTTTCATGGAGGGAGATAATGTTTAACAATGATGGTACCATCAATATGGATAATGAAATGAGGATATGGAAACAGAAGAAACAGAAGTTCTGTGCAATGACATTAGGGTGATCAGAATACCAGTTCTGTAAGAGCACAAGGCTGACAACTGGGAAAGTTCATAATCTGTTATGTCAAATGAATACAAATTGAGAACAGTAACTGCTGTTTATTTCAAACAAAATATTGTCTAGATTAAAGAAAAAATATGTAGCTATTTACTGATCTATTAATCAAACTCAGCTGCATGATAATTTGCATGAAAGAACAGTTAAAGGCAGGTAAATGGAAAACAGATGAAAATGCACCAAAATTTCATCAAAGATTATGCCAGCACTACCTGATAGTTTCCTACATTAAGTTAACTGATTTTCTGGGTAAGAATATGCGGAATATTTTCTAGATTTCTGAAATCTTACACTGTGAGAAATTATCACCAAATAAATTATCAAAAGATGAGGAGAGTGGATAATGGCACAAAGGAGAGAAAACAACAATTTTTAAGAGAAAGAGGCTGCTGAAGCTATAGCATGGAAAATAAAAGAATTCATCTTTTTACCAGTCATTTTTGTTTGCATTAATGAGCTTAGCAATAAAGTAGGAATATGCTGCTGAAATTCAATCTCAACAATGCTATGTATCATTAATACAGAAAAGGTGTAGAATATAATCTAGAAAGAGATGCATATCCTTAAGCACTTGAGGAATATACATGCACTCAGATTCAGCAGCAAAATTCAAAGCTATGTATTTTGGGAACAAACAGAAACTTATGCTCTTAAAGTTCACTGTTTGAGAAAGAAAATAAGGGCAGGGATGTAAGAAGTTGGCCAGAGAAATACCAAGTTGGAAGGGGGAGAAATTGTTTTAAAAAATGTTAACATTAAAAGGAATAGCGCAACAAAATGTTAATGCCATTGGGCAACACCAGATGGGACTTCACATGGCACTCTGAGTACAACCTGGTCATGCAAGGCAAAAAGTGATGAACCGAAGCTAAAACTGGGACAGTGCGACAAAGGTGTTCAGAAGACTGAAGAATATGTTTAAAGCAGATCTCACGTGCCTTAGCTTGGCAAAATGAAGGTGGAGAAGAGATACGATTGCTGTGTTAAAATATTGTGGGTAATAGGTGTAAACAGCGTAACCCCTGAGTACTTCAGCTGGTGGTGAAGATGGTGTTTCTCTCCGGGTTAGAGCCTTTGAAGGTTTGCATTCTAGTGTGTCTGTTCTTGGCCAGAAGTTTAGAATCATGAGCAATCATTGCTGCCTCTCCATTCCCCATGATAACAGGGGAGAGGAAATCACCAGATTGTCATCTGGATGCAACCTGAAAATGGCTCAGACAACCTCCACAAACAGTGGAAGAGATGGACATGATTGTATTTATAATTCACAGTGTTCAGAATTTTTACGCCCTTTTTCAGACATTCTTTCAGTTCCCCTTATGCAACTAAAGCTGCCAAAAAAACCCAAAGGAAAAAGAATGTATTTTCAATACTCTGGAGGAATAGTGACAGTTTGAGTTTAACCAATGAATAACTAGTTGTCAAAGAAATGTATGCAGTATTTAACAGTTTTTATTAATATGTTTCATTTTATTGAGTCCCTCTAGGGCAGGAAATCTAGTGATAAAGTTGTAAAACAACCATCTCTACCTCCACTGTTCTGCTCTTTTGTCCCTTTTTTCCCCTCCCCCCCAGCTGACAGCTCCACAGTATCCAGTTTTTACTACCTAATCAATAAGTTACTTTTGCCAAGATGTGTGAAAGACACATTGCTAACATTATACTGCATGTTCTTCTTATTAAATTATTTATGTCCTTTTAAAATAAATTCTTCAGAATTCAAAGGAATCAAGGTTCTGTGGCTAGAATAATGTAAAAACAAATTCATTACAGAACCACCTAAAATTCTGCAAAGGGCCAGAGAAAATCAATACCTAACCCATTGTTCATCACTTACAAAGCTCCCTGTGCTAAGAACCTCAGTGGTTCTCAGGTAGACCTTACCCTGCAGGTTGCAAAAGTAGTTGCTTTGGGTTTGGGCTGGAGGAGGAGTGGTGGTGGCTACTGGGTCTTATTATATACTTTGTTTTTGCTATTGCCATAAATATTTTTTAAGTAATCATCAGCACCATCTGCCACTTACCACTGTGTTCTTTTCACAGTGTCAGTACTATAAACACAGTCTGCTCCTTCATTTGATGCAGTGCAGAAGGATGGAATTAAGCAGAAAATAGTCACTCCAAAAATAGGCCTTACTATTTAAAAGAAAGCAACTCCTTCAGTAAAATAATCTTCAGAAGAGATGATTTCAGTTTCCACCAAGTCTTAGAGCTATTTTGTTAAGCATCATCAGTTAACTGAAGAGAACTCCAGATTTTACTTCTTTCGAGACCATGGCAATTGACAATCCAGTCCCTCAGTGTCAATAAGTTGAAGTTACTGCTTAATTAGGTGTTTAGTTTTAGCTATAGTCATTAAAACTCTTACAAAGACCATTTTGATTTTCTCACACAATGTTAATGTTGTCTATTTTCGTGGGCATTTAACCGGCAGCATGTTGGTAACTAATACAGGGTATTCCTCAATGCAATTACCAAAATTACATTTCTATACAAAATGTTCTACTCATGCCTTAGGTTAGAGAGAAAGATTAAACTCAGTCTTCAAACAGTCTAAACAGCAAACTCACAAATTTCTGTTCCTCATTGAGTCTTCTAAAATAATCCACCTTATCTGTGAAGCCTCTGCTCAAATGAATGTGATCGTGCACCTTTGCATAACAAGTAAAATGCCTGATCACTACTGCATTTTAACACAAATTCTAGACATCCACACTGGTTCTGTACAATACACAGATTGCCTTATTTCCAGTCGCAAGTTGGCACTTCAGAGAAAATCAACAGAATTGAGGCTTTATTTCAATACGCCATTTAAGAAATCTTGCTATTCATGATGGAGGGTGTATCTCTTGTAGGGCACTGTATAGTTGGGTTTGCTTAGTTTTTTATGGTGTTTTCTCTGTTTACGTGTCACTTTATTCTAACTGAACAGTATTGTTGGATTATAAATATAAAATCCATTTTTTTGGTGAATTAATAAAAACTTATGTCAATAAAACAGCAAATAACGAAAATAAACCAATAGTCTCTGTCTCCAGAATTCCAAGGAAGGAGAGACAACACTCAGTCTAGAGAGGCAGAAAGGTACAGGACAGAAAACAGTATGAGGCACAGAAATATGTTTACTATAAATTCTGTAAATACCCTCCAACATGAAAAAAATAAAAGACCGTAAGAGGCTGAACCATCTCCTGTAGGTCTTACAGTATATTTTCAACATCTTTTACTGGCATTTTTTCTACAAGAGAATCTACACTCACCTTTGTAGCCCTAGTGACTTTCTTGGGTTATTTTGTAAGTATGAAAAGACTGAGCAAGGAATGTGTTTGTAGCTGGTAGAAATTCATGGGACTCACACACCCCAGTGTATGTCTGCAATTACTTCACTGCATACTGAGATAGGTACATTCATGAATCCATTCTGCATATGAAAAACCATAACCTACTGGTTTGTTTCCAAAGGTCAGAAAAATCGAGCAGCATAATTAAATACAATACTCTATAAAAACTATTAGTTAATTCATATTTACATTAATGTGCCTCTTATGATATGCATTAGCTTTTTTTGTATTTTAATCAGAGAAAATTATAAATAGAATCAACAAAGCCTTGTTACTGTTTTCATCCAGAGCTAATTGTCTTGTAGAACACTTAATGAGTCGTTATTCATTATGATGGTGTGTACAGAGAAGGCAGATGGCATGGTAGTTTTATTGATTCTGTGATCCTACTGTAGCTTGCTGATTAAGTAGGATTGAACACCACAGTTAGTGGCCAGAATTACATGAAATTCTGTTTTGATTCAAGGATATCAGATAGGAACTTTCAGATAGCACTGCTGGAGAAACCTGCTACACATTTGATTTTGCTATCTTAATTTACATGCACAGCAACAGAATATTGAACATAATATTCCATTTTAATTTCCATTTAATTTCCAAGTGTTATTTTTATCTATTAAATTAGATTCACCTCACCTAGTCATAGCCATATAGGTGTTAGATATCCACTAAGGTTTAATAGAGAGACAAACACTTGCAGAGACCATTCAGCTCACTGTCTTAACAGGAAAACATCTTCACTGTGCTCTACCACTTTTCCCTTCTTGGTAGATAGGAAAATGCTGCTGTGAGAAAGTAACATATCTTGCAAATAATTCAGAAATTACATCCCTTGATTCTGAATTATTTTGAAGTGCTTTAATATTCTCATTTCTCTTTGTGCTTTACAGCATTTAGTGGCCTCATCCAAGAAGGATGCAAACGTTGTTTTATAAACTTATTGTACAATTACTCAATACCTCAAAGCAGGGGATTTAGTTGGCTTTAGTAATGTGCTGGTTTGAGCTGAAGTAGAGTTAACTTTCTTCACAGAGGTTAGTATGGGGCTATGTTTGGGTTTTGTGCAGAACACAGAGTTGATAATGCAGAGATGTTTTTGTTATTGCTGAGCAGAGCTTACGCAGAGTCAAGGCTTTTGCTGCTTTCCGTACTGCCACGCTGGCAAGGGAGTTGGGGATGCATGGGAGACTGGGAGGAGACACAGCTGGGACAGGTGACCCAAACTGACCAAAGGGATATTCCATACCATATGACATCATGCTCAGTATATAAGGTGGGAGGAAGAAGGAGGAAGGGGGGACATCTGGAGTGATGGCGTTTGTCTTCCCAAGGAACTGTTACGCGTGATGGGCCCTGCTCTCCTGGAGATGGCTGAACACCTCCTGTCTTTGGGAAGCAGTGAATTAATTCCTTGTTTTGCTTTGCTTGTGTGTGCAGCTTTTGCTTCCTCTATTAAACTGTCTTTATCTCAACCCATGAGTTTTTGTAGCTTTTACCCTTCTGATTCACTCCCCCATCCCACGGGTGGGGGAGTGAGTGAGTGGCTACGTGGTTCTTGGCTGCTGCCTGGGGTTAAACCACAACAAGTAATAATGATGACATGATCACAGTTCTTTTAACAGAATTTATCACATTACCAAGCTATTCTTTCGATATTGCCCAATATATCACCAGCAATGTATGAAGACCTTGAAGAAGTTATTCTTGCCTTCCACTGCTGGTAATTCATTCTTTTTCTGCACTTTTTTTTTTCCTTTTTGTTGTCTAAACTGTTTTGTTTTGTACCTTTTGATACGTATAATTTAGTTCTTTCTAGGGATCCAGTTGCAGCTGCTCTCATTATAAGATCTGCTTTGATACTAAGAAGAGTTTAAGCTATTTAAAGCACAGGGTCATAGATTACAGCAATAAAAGATAACCTCTAACTTCCAATGCATCATAAAACTTGGATGTCACACATGCACTACACTGATGCATTTGTATTGATGTACACATGAATTGTACAAACAATTGCTATTTTTGAACCTTTTAATTTTGATCTGATTACATAGGTACAACACAGTCAATGAGACAACTGAAGAATGAAGAAACTACATGTTCTTTCAGTCAATCCAAAATTGAGAACTTTGACTTCCTTAATGTTTTTCATTGATAATTCTAATTATACTTTGGTTCTAATTTCTGCCTTAGATCAAGCAAAATTGCATTTAAAAACAGTTGCTACTTCAGAGAAGTACAACTGAATTGTTAGCTTTTACCTAAAAGAAAATGTAAGATCTGCTGTGTGAAACCAAATGTACTATGATGGTAATGTTTCTTGGCTTTCCAGATTTTCAGGATGTTTAATCACTTCTCCATAGAAAAAGTCCCTCTTTGAAACATATGTCACAATCAATAGTGTTTCTTTTTTTCTTTGATAAATTAATTTTTATCAATATTTTGTCCGAATCTGCATGATCAATGTGTATAAAATCTATCTTAAACTACAGAACAATTTTAACCAGTTTAACTGTGTCAACCTAGCTATTACTTGTATACTGATAGAATTAGCACTTAGAGCTAAACAATGCTGTTGAAAGTCTATTAAATTCTGAGTATTTTCTGCAGGAAGCAGAGAACACAGATATCTCCACTGGGACATATGGTCCCTCCTAGAGAAGTTTCTGCAGTGCATAGCCTTTGGCCAAAGCCCACCATCTGTAGTTTCAACTTTTCTTCCAGCTGCTGATAAAGGTGAAGCATAGAACATATGCTGCAGAAAGAGTAACCTTTTCATTAAGCTTTAGTTTATTTATTTGGTCTTTTTTTGTTGTTTTGGGGTTTTGGTAATATTCAGAGACATTTTGAACAAAATATTTGTTAATGTAAATCTTGGAAAAGTTAAACTCACTTTGGATCAATTTCAGAACTCAACAAATTAGGGGTACAACTAAAAACTCCAGTGGTGCATAGACTGTTTTTTTGTGGAAGGAATTCACTTTCTTGATTTTGGGGAAATATTTCAGACATATGCATAGAAGAAATGAAACCCATGGTCTCTCATTGTGGACTGAGAATCAGGATCACTGACATACCATTTAAACAAAGATGCTTGACACACTGTCAGATTTACCCCTGAATGATCCCAATGAGCTGGAAAATGGTGATATGCAAGTAATAGAGTATTATAAAATTACTGAACATGTGACTTCCATCCACCTAAATATCATTGGTTCTATCTGGTTTAGGTCATAAGGGAAACCAACTGCATAGCAAACGTGTGTGCTGCACAAAAATTTCCACATCATTTCCAAAGACTTGGCAGTGTTCACAGCATCTGCTCCCAGGAAGCCCAGGAAAGAAGCAGCAGGTAGTGCTGCAGGACAGGAATGAAGTAAATTAGTAGAGCTACAGGTATGCCAACAAACTTGCATAATAACTCCTGCCTAGCCTATGCCTGGTTACATATAGTGAAAGCAATCCACAAGCACCAAAATTCATTACACACAAGAAAAAATGATTAGAGCAATATAATCTAATACACTCTAATGGTTCAGTCAGCATGCCTGCACACCTCAAGCACTGCTATTTGCTTTTGACCCTGAACAAAGTGAAAGCTGTGGGACTAAGACATTTATATATTGTTGAACACTAAATGGCTAACAAATACCAAAATAATGAATGGAGGAATAGAAGTCAAAATATATGCCTGCAAAGCTGATGGAAGGTAAAACAGTAAGACACAGGAGGAGGACATTAACACATGGGAAAAAAAGAGATGTGTTCTTCCATAGACTGAGAAGCATTCTGAGTGACATATCTGATACATTGCTGAACCCAAGTCCTGATTCAAAATGTCTATTCCTTCCATGGTTTACACATGGCAGAGAACAGCAACTACTTTAAAGAAACTCCTTTATATGGTAAATAGGAGCTGATTATGAAGAAACTAGATGAATACATTTATACTGCCAAGATGCACATCATAGGTAAATTTGAAAACAAAAAACTCAAACCTCCAAAACCATTTTAAGCTCCAATTTCAACAATTACTTTTAATTTCCTTTCATAATGTTTTTCCTTGTTTCAAGACTATAAACACCTTCATTTCTTTTTCATTTCCTTAAAGCATGAACAGGGAATACACTAAACATCCTTCCTCTCTCATTGCTCTCTTCAGAGCACTTACATTTATATATTTCTTCCAGGAAATGTATTTGACAAAGCATCAGTAACACTTTTATTTTCATAGCACTTCCAAAAATGATATTCCAAGCCATAAACAGCATTTTAAGAACTAAGTCCTCATCTCAGAACTCAGGAGAAAAAAAATATAATACCCTCCCCCTCAAAAAATGAACTCAAATCCCCAAATAAATAACAGATAGTGATCAGGTCAAAAGAAGAAGAACACCCAAGCTGAGCTTATTTCCAACATAAGTCAACTGAGTTTGCCCTCATCATTACTCAATACTTTTTAATCTCTTAAATGGATTTTTGAAGGTTAAAAGGATATCTTTTTGGCTCTTAATGATAAAAGTTAGCCTGAAAGCATATTTTCTGGTTTATAGGAGCATTTTGGGCATATAGCATGCAGTTTGCTATTCCCTACAAAGGTGTTCATTTTGGCAATAGCTCCAGTGAAATCTGAAATAGTAAACTGGTCACATGTGCAGGGTCACATTACTGGCTACACTTTATTGTCAGGGCTGTGTTGTACCATCTCATTGTGGGCAGTTATTTAGGGGATTTTAAAAGTGTGTTTAGGAAACATTTTATGAGAATGGCTTTGTACAGTGATCTACCATAGATCAGGTAAGGTAGATTACCACAAGAAATGCTTCAGGATAATGCAAATGCTGCTATAAAATGAGCTGGGATCATTTCCAAAGTGAACACCTCCCTAATGAAGCATTCACTCACGCAATTCCAGGTTTAATCCAACAGGCATTCTGGGAAATACTAATATTTAAATTGTGTCCTGGACAGCAAAGTGTTGGGATCCATGGTGCAAACTAGACTGCACTAAATTTCAGCTTGAACAGAAAATATTCACTGGTATTCCCTATACAGCCTCACTTATAGTAGCTTGAACTGAAATCATAGAGGTGGCTGCATAGAAATTTTTTGGCCGTGAAAGACAATGTTGGGGCATACAGACAGGCACAGGTATTGCTTCCAGAAGTCCTAATGAGATGTGCCATTGTACACCAGCCTAGCTCATTCACTGGGCTTTTTGTTTGGATACAGCATGGAATTCCAAACAAAAATTCCTATATTAAGCCTTGAGGCTAAACTTAGCATCAGCGTGACTGAGTAGCTCCTCGTATTCATCTGCTGTGACATTATTTTGGATCTGTGTGGGTGCATTTGCCCAAGCAGAGTGTGTTGAATGAGGACAGACACAACACTCACCCAGACAAGCCTTACCTGACTGGCCAGGTGGTGGGACTCCTGATGGTCCTCTGGGCAGACACAAAAATACTGTCAGGACTGCAGCTCTGTTTCCTGAACATGGCTCAATGGCAATTGGTTTAGGAGCACCCTGAAAAAGGAAGATACCTATGTAACGTCTGAGATTTCAATTACAGTTTTACATTTACATTTTTAACTTATTTTAAGATTTATTGGAACAATAGGAAGATATTTTTCCCAATTAGTTCTTTGCATTTAAACAGATTGGCCTAACCATGTTAATTGACTTAAAAATGGGCTTTAACAGCCCACGCTACAGATCTAAACAAACAGAAAGAAAATTAAGATATCATAAAGACAACAAAATTATACCGAATTTCATAGCTCGCTAAATGTAGTGATATCAACTTAAAGCTTACAAAACAGCAAAACCTTTTGCTATACACACTGGTATCTGAGAGGAGCACAATTTCCCCTATGCTGTTAGGAAGTATCCATGTGAAAGAATTGTGCTTCAACAGCATTCATTACCTAGCCTGCCTAACACCAAAACTATAAAATGAGAGCAAATCTATATTATATACAGATAGCTGGAGATAGAAAAATCTCTCTGGAAATTCCCAGACCAGTTATTCTGCCTTCTCTCTATCTGTCCTGGTGAGCAAATGATTTCTCCAAGGCAGGACCTTCCTGGGTGTTTTTGAACATGGAGAAAATAGGTGCAGTGTTTACATAAACACAGAAACTCTCTGAAAATGTTGACTATGCAATTATAATCTTACTTCATCTTACATAAAGCTACAATAGTAGTGGTTTTGTTGGCAGGGGGTTTGTGCTGTTACCTAACTCTTGTTAACTATGGAGATCATTTAATTTGCAGTTAGTTTTCAGCTAAATGTTTGCTGTCATATTGTTCTCAATATACCAAAACTAAGGACAGTAGGAGCTGGGGAAAAAAAGCAAAGTAGTTTACAAAGCTGTAGAATAATAAGTTCCTAATATGATTATTTCCAATGTTTCCATATTTACATGTTTCCATATTCTGTGCTCACTAAGATAGGCATTTCACTTCTGAGAGCTTAAACATTTAGTCAAGCACTAAAGATATTTCTAAAAACATTAGGTCAAAATCAGCACAAGCATTTCTTTCTTTTTTTGTTTGCAAATTTTTTAAATGTCTGTCATGTTCCAAGGCAAAATACAAGTTTGATGTTTTGATTCAAAATTCAAAGCCATAAAACTTTCTATTTACATACAAAATGCAGTGTATACATAAATGTCAACTGATTCAAGTATACTAAGAAAAAATGATAGTTTAGCCAACTTAAATACACTGCAAAGTACTAGATATAAGGAAAACAAAGGCACTTCCATCATGTAAAGCAATTATCATTTTCTGTTTTTCTACCTCCAAGTAACCAACATTTATTACTGTTCAGTGAAGATAAGGAAACAGAGAATATAGCAATAAATTGAACAATAGATAAATCTCCTTTTATTTTTCCTTTGTGGTCATACTTAAAAGGCATTTCAGTAGATCCATTTAAGGTGATAGCATTAAAATAACTTGGGTGAGGAATGTCATCTTATTTAAAGTTGCCATGACATAATGAATGACATGAACATTTAGCAAATGATGAAATGAAAAAGTAAAACTTCAAAAGCTTCATCTGAAAAAAACCCAATGCAACTTTTTAAAAAGCAACAGAAGAAACATTTTGTAAACTGAGTGCACAGGATTTGTAGCATTTAATAATTTTTTTTTTGCAATGTATGGGCTCAGTGTAGTCAAAGGAACAGATGTGGAGAGAAGATGCTGAACTTGTGTAAGCTGGTGTATATCTGTTGACTTCCATGGATCTATTACCAGCAAAACATTTAGAAAGGCATTGCTGGATGATGTGATTGTAGAAGCAATGAAGAAATGGGAGGAAACAGGCTAAGAATCTTACTAATATTAGTAGCATTGATTGCACATGCACGAAAGTAGTACCAGTGGATTACTGGGAGAAAAAAACCCATCTCGACTACACATCAGAACATCAGCACCTGAATCCTTATACAGCATTTACAATTAAAATAGTTGGCATTACTAATGCAAGCAATAGAGCATTTAAGTCATCTTTCCTGATTTGTCACAATGGCAAATCAAACAACATGATTCCTTTCTATTTGAAAAGGCAGAGAAAATGAAATCTTCAGTTTAAAATGCAATTTGGAATAGAGTTTATGCAAACACACAACTGAAAGGAACAAATTTACCATTACGCCTTTTAATTTGGTGAATAATTGCTTTATTATAAATCCAAATGATGATATTTTCTTTTGCTGCGTAATATAAAACCTTTGATTAACAGGCCTCAGCCTTTTCTGTTTGAAGTTTATACTAATGCTTTTCAAAACACAATTGGAGGAAATGATTTCTGATAAGTATTTTTCAGAGGACTTGATCCAAAAATAAAATACAGTAAGAATTTTGTGCTTCTTTGTTCTTTATAGAACATTCTGACTGAAAAAGCAGATGTCTTATCTTACCTCACATCATTCAAGTTCGCTAGCAAAAAACCACAGTAGCATAGAGCAAATGATAATAATTTAGATACCCTAAGGTTTGTCAGTTGTTTAAAGATAAATACATAATCATGAATCAAAGTTATTTCACAGTGACATAACATGTTCTCTGAAATGTGCCATTTATCATGCATTTTCCACGGGTTTTTTGGAAGAGATAAGGTGCAAGTTTGTTTGCCCAAAGCACTTAGCTACCATGATTTACTTGCTAGAATTATCTTTCTTTTCCCTCCCTTGTACAGAAAGTGACTTACGTTTTTTGCCAAAAAGGTCAAATGACAATCACAGAGTTAATAAAACTTTATCAGTGGAAGACAGAATAAACATACACATCTTAAACAAACTCCTACTCTTATATTCCCTTTCTTACACACACTAAGACAGAAAGATGTATGTCAGTTGGGAAGGTGAAAAAGCAAGTGGAAGAAAACCATGGAGGAATAACAGGGTGAAAGAACATATATTATTATTGATAGGGATGACAGAAGAGTAACTCAGTGGATGTAGAAAGAAGAAATTAGTGGACAGGGTAAGGATCAAAAAAAAAAAAAAGAGAGATAAGGTTTTATCCATAATTTAAGAGTGTAGTCATGTATTTATTCACATAAAATAAGGATCTGGAGTCATTTTCCCTGGGTCCTAGATTCTTATTAGAGAAAAGGTTCCACACTCTCTCAATATTTTTCTGAAAATCCTACAGAGACCTAGCCAAAGTCCAGCTGCCTGGCTGAGTTCCTCAGGAAACACCAAGCTTCAGGAAGATTTCACTTGCTCACCCTTGATCTGTTTCTATATGAAAGAAATTTGGGCTGATTTTTTTTTCCCCTACACAAAGAACAGGTGACAACACTACTATTACTGGCATAAAAACATACGACAGTTTATGCCATATTCACACCTGTGTTAAAAATATTTCCTTCTAAGTAACTTAGTACATCTGCCTCATAACAAAAAGAAAGCAACAAAACAGGTGGGTATTTTTATTCAAGTATTGAAAACCCCATCAAATCTTGCATTAGTGTATTTGACTGTTAAGGAAAAACAGAGTTGAGCAGCTTTGAGAGTGCAGACCCAGAAGAAGCCCTTGAGGGGTAGGATGGGAAACAGAAAGCAAAGGTCTGAAGAGGTGAGAAGAGCAGGAGAACACAATGATGACTAAGGGGATGTTCATGGAGCTGCTATAAGTGTTCAGCATTTCCTTGGGCAAAAGGCATTGAAACTTTAGCATCAATTCATATCTATAAAAATATTTAATCCTGTGAATACGGGAAGATGAAAAGTGTAAAGTGTCTTGGCTCTATCTGTATTCCAAGAAGTGGTGTCTCTCAGACGTGCTATAAAACTTTGGATTTTCAGTACTAAGTAATATCTCTCTATATATTTTGTTCAACATTCTAAGGTAGGTGCATCCAATTTTTAAAAGTGCATTATTATACCACAAGACAAATAGTTCACGTAAGACTAAATGGCTCCAAACTCATGCCAAAAAAGCAATTAGAAAATTGAATCAAAGAATTAAGGATTAATGTGAGCATGTTACACCTGTCAGCAGTAATAAGTATTTTGACAAGAACAGAATAAAGTTTGACAGTGTGCACAAATACAGATCTGATATATAAATCAAGTATTAAAATGCAAACAGCTATGCATTAATCACTGTAATATTTCCTAACTAAAATGGTCTTAGTACTACTTACAAGAATTCATCATAAATAAAACTTCATCTCCTCCTCTTAAAAAACAGCTCAACCTTTTTGTTTTAATATCAAATTATGTCAATTTTAACTTAGTTTTCAATCATATTAATAAAACAGCAGTAATCTGATGAATTCCACATAAACTAAGCTAGATGACTTGGCAAATAAACAATCAAATCTGTTGTTATGGCAGGATTAGTACCAGATTTAGAATGCAAACAGTTGCTTTTCTGGAGTTCAATGTGCAAGACTTCTGAACGTGGAAAAAAAGCAAAGAATCAAGACTGTGACCACTGAAGAGGTAAGAGATGTAGAAAAAGAGGCAACATAAAAGTTAGACTGTTATATTACAAGTATTCACATCTTCATTTGCTCTCAGCTTCAGGTGCTTTTCCTAAATTCTTTGGTTATTTTCTGAGTTCTTTGATTCATTCATGATACACAAGTGTCAGATTATGAAAAGCACTTGAGTAACTAAGTTGGATTTTGGTCAAGTTCAGATGCCGACATATAAACCCAAAAGCCTCAAAACCCTGTTAATCTTACTATCAGTATTAAAAATTTCCCGAGAGCTGAAGGTCTTCTCTAGCTGCCAGGCACATCCTGGTCTATGCTACACCCAGGATTCACTGGCATTCCAGCAGCTGCCATGGATGTAGAGGTCAATCTAGGCAGCTGTTTTCAAAACATCCTTATCAAATTAGGTTTTTACAATACAATTGTGGCCACTTTCTTTTAAACACACAGTTGAAAGCAGAGATAACTGTTCTTTGTGGAAAGAGAATGAATCCTGGTTATCCTATTCTGCTTTTTCTAAATATATGTTTGAGGTGAAATACTCTGACCTATAATTAGAGATGAAGGGTCAAATGCTGTGACTGCTCTGACCATTTTCAGTGCAGGTAAGGCAGACTTTTCAGCAGTGTTTGCAAAGGAAGAAAATAGAATCCTCTCAAATTCAAAGAATCCACTGATGTCATTTGGTGGAGGCTTTTTTTGGTCATTTTCCTGAAGAAACTACAATGTCCCTAGCACAGCTATATTGCCAAGAGAAGACAATGGAAGACTCCCACCCGTAGCCAACTTCCATCTCATCCCCATCTGAATTTTTCCATGGTCATTTGCTAAGAGAATCAAACCTAACACTAATGTCAGAGGAAAGAAGAAACACTGTCTGCTTCTCCCAGCAGAAACCCATCACTTTCACAGCACCTGCTGCTGCCCTAAGGAGAGCCTGGCACCTCCAGAGTGCTGAAACTAAGGCAAAGCCTTGGACAGAAACAGACTGCCATTAGTACTGATGTTTTTGTGGACTATCAGTGCTATACAGCATTGCTATTCTAAGTTTTTGTGAACTAATGAACTAACACTCATTAACATATTTCTGAGTATGAGCTTCCCACCCACCCCAAAGTTTGGACAATTTTCTCCACAGATTTAGTCAATGAGTAATGCAACAAGGGCAAAAAAAGCTTTCACAAAACATTGTTTGTGTGCCAGGAGAAATATACCTTAGGAAACACTGCAACAGAATAAATAAGCAATGCTAAGGTTCTGAACATTGCTTTGTGGCTGGCATAGGAAACACCAGTTCTTCATATGACCCTAGGGTTTTACAGAAATTATAAGCATCTACTGATGATTTTCATTTAATACATCCCTTAAAGTTCCTCTTGTGCAATTAGTGAGTGGAAAGCTTCACCTCATTTAAACCTGCTAGAATGGCCCAGAGCCTGAGTGTCCTCGGCACTTTGGGTTTCTGCATTGCACCTTCTTTTCCCTGAGGATTTCTCAGTGATTTCTAGCTTTGGTTAATGAGGTCCCACTAACCTACGTGGGGTACATAACCACATTACCTACAGCAGTAAGAGCTGGTGAACATTTTGGCATATCTCACAATTCTTCCACCTGAAAGAGACTTGAGGTAACTGCTTTGCTTCTGTGACTAAGGCATTCAACTGTGCTGATTTACTGGGATGACTCTACCAATTCTAGTTAACCTTCAGAATGAGCAAGTTTTCCCTGAAAACTTCTGCCATGTCTAATGGAGCTGAGATCAATAGGCTTATTGACAATAAAATGCAGCCTGACCAAAATTATACAAAGTTCTTATTGGATATTTTTTAACAGAAAATTATCTTTCCATTGTAATTCTGCCCCATTGTTTTTGCAGAATATAAATCATTAATTTGTTTCCAAATAGAAATGGAAATCTTAGAATGTATTGGAACATTATTTTCCATAAGAAAAACAGAGGAAATGAACAATAAATAGAATACATTATGATTACCAGGCTGTGATTATGGCCCCAGTGTGCAAACCTCATTGTTATCCTTCAATTTATTGTCTTGCTTCTTTATCTCAGCTATAACAATATGCAATGATAGGCTGCATTCTTTTTTGCAGTCTTCTCTGAGTAGAATGTGGTACTGATGTTAAATTTATGTATTACTCTTAAAGTGTTTATGCTAAGAAGAGTCATTTTTATTATAAGAACCATATTTATTTGCAACAAAGTTACTCTCAGTTAATCTAGTAAGAGACTTCACTTCAAAACCCAATATTAAGTCATACAGCATTTCATTAGCAAGACAGTTATCAACTGACATTCTGATTAAAACTGATTTATTAAGACAAAGCTATGAGAAACACCTGCTGATGCATTTATTTTTCAATGGGGTTTGCAGAAAAAACCCTCCTAGTCAGGTTTTCTTTTCTATTTCTAGTTCTCCTGCCTAGAAGCTGCTTTCTCTGAACTGTGGCATCAGTGTGAACCATCCTGGACCCTTCCTGATTTTCGCACGTGGCTGAACAGAGCACAAGACACTGAAGTTAAATCAAAACATCAGGTGGCCACAAGGCACATTGCATGCCTTCATATGTGTGCCCATGTATGCAGTCTCCTATCTCTTCATACTGTTAAATAAAACTTGGTTTTACCTTACTATTACATCTTGTGCACTAATGAGGGTAATTTCAGGTTAATATGGACAATATTGAACATAACTTACAGTGGATGGTGTGTGTAGTAGTTGTACTGGATTACTGCCAGAGACATCCCCATGAGCCTCCAGAATATTCCCCTATTAAGCTGTATGAGTCTGACTAAAGGTTGGCAATGGCAGCGTTCAGTTTGTGAAAAGAAATTTATCTTGGCAGCAGCTAGGTAGATCCTGTTGGGAAAAGCACCTGGGACCCTATGTTTGTGGCACATACCAAGCACCATGCACCCCCAGGTATTCTCCTGTAAATTCTTCCAACTGCCATTCTCTGAGTCAAAGTGGTGTGCAGTGGCTGTGCAGTGAAGTGATGCTAATGGAAATTCTTTCCCAGATGGGTATATCTGTTGGATCTCAAAGGATTAGAAATGAGAAGTAGAGAATTCTATTATTCCTTCACAATTTAACCTTAAAGGCTCATCTATGAAAACTCACATTTCACTGGGGACAACTGACTGACACTCCACCACTGTCTGAGCTTGAGCTGACCACTTAAGACCAGATAGTCACTCTCATATATCATAATGGGTTAACTTTAACCCAAACTGCCTGGAAGAAGAGGACATGGTCCCTCCAGAGCCACTACTAACTTTCCAGGGTTGAGAAAGATGAAGCATAAGGCACAGTTTAAATTCTGCCCCACTTGTAGGCTAACAGTGTGGGTATGGTGATAGGCAGGGTAATGCTGAGCTAAGGATGAGCACAGTACAGGTTCCTTTCATTGGGAACAAACAGAGTCAGTGCAGCCTTTTGAAATGCCCAAATGGGCTGTCCTTTGCTTGGGGTGAGCCATAAAGTTTCAATCTGTCATTGTGACAATGAAACTCAAGCAGAAGACAGAGGTTCTGACTAACAGTTACCTTTCCTGACAGCACAAATCTTATTTCTGTAGCTGTGCAGCGTCTTAGAGTCATAAAAGATAAGGACTGATCATCATTTAGGAGATCTATGCCAGACTTGAGGGTTAGGAAAGGCAAGTATCCTGAAATTATTATGCTGTACTTTGAATTTCTTGCAAAACTGGAAAGAAAATATAGTACACCATATGTCATCCAAAATACACTGTTAGTGAACTTTCCCTCAGCTATGCCTTTGCAAGGTCTTTTGTAACCTCCTGGCCACATGTAGAATGCCCAGTGAATGACAAATTAAAACATTTATACCTGGAATCACAATAATAAAACAGAGAACTAAATCAAGACACATTGTGAAATTTAGCTGTCAGCAGAAGGGATTAAAGTGCAAACTTGGCAATATTCTTAATGCGGGAAAAAATTTTAATGGCACCAGAATCACAAATTACCTTCTATCATGACAACTTACACAGATCACAGCTCACTGAATGCAGGGAGGACATGAACAGACCGTCTAAAAGCATGACATAGCTTTTATTTTCATTGTCCTTGCCATGGTCCAAGGACAGCTGTAAAGTGGGTACACCAGAGCCAAAAACATTCTGAAACAAATGATCCCTTTGTAAGATTTGTAAGCCCATTGAAGTTTTCATCCTAGTGACTGCATGTGGGTATTGCGGATCAGATCCTAGCTGCTCCAGCAGCAGGAAGTCACAGCAATAAAAGACTTCTCTTACTCAAGGAAAAGGTATGAGATGGCAGCAAAAGGGAACCTAGTTTCGCTGTATTATATAGCGGTAGCAGCAGCATGTGTTAAACTGTTCTGGCAATAGTTGCTGCCAACGAGGTGGAAAGGGAGAGGGCAGGCTGGCAGGAGTGTGAAAGCACAAAACAGACCTTTTTTAAGGTGTTGCAAGATATGCCTCTCACTTTCCTCTCCTGAGGACCTCCACCACCTACTCTGCCCACTGACCAATTTGAAAGCATAATTGAGTACAGTTGTTCACTTGAATCTTACAAATTAATTCGAATCTTAAATATCAGCTGCTTAAATCACCACAACACTCGAGTAGCAGCAGAACTAAGTTGAACCAGCTGCAAATCTGACACTATATTATTCATTTCTTAATAGTGTCCTCGAAAAATCCTGCAAACAAACTCAAGCTCAAGTATTATCACTTAGTGTTACTTTCTAAGATGCTCCCCATCAAGATTGTTAGCATTTACAGTGCTCATATTAGGAACATCACTGAAAATGCACAAAAAGCTGAAAGTTACAGGATCTAATCTGACAAATAATTAGACACATGAGAATTAGTGCTTGGAGAAACTTTGCATTAAAGCAAACAGGATTACTTGCATGAATGAAACTATTTATGCTTGTTACTCATGTTAGCTTAACATATCTGACAGAATAATTTTTTCTTTAAAGAGACAGGGTTTTTTAACATAATAAAAGACTGCCCCTTTAAACTATTACAAAACCTGTATCATTTTTACTAAACCAGCATAGATCTACAGCATGAAGTATTTGCTAAACCCGATTTACATGGAAACTCTTATTTTAGTACCATTTTCCAAACTTGCTTAGACCCTTGAGCACTGCTAACTGAAAATGAGTGGTATGGAAATATAGTCCAGCTCCGCTTGTATTTCTCTTCCACATATATTTTCTATGGTACAGCAAACCTTCTAATTATGTCATATTTTTATTATTCTCTTCAATAAGATAGTACTCAACACCACCAACAAAAATAATTGTTCACATTGAATTCTGTAGTCCCCATGCATGACAGTACTTGTTATTTTGCTTCAGGAAATGTTTGCACTTTAAATTTTACATTGCAAAATTTAGCAGTGCTGATGATGCTTTTAACATCTTTTCTTCAAAAGACATTTTCACAGCAGAATGACCACCTTTTTTAAAGAGTTTTCTTGAAAATTCACAGATTTGTGAACTTTTCATCGGCGTTTGCTTCAAATCCTTGCATTCCATGAAGACTTGTACTGCATCTCATGTATTTTTTTTATATCTAACCAATTTGGTTTCTCTTTTCCTAATTTTATGCATGAAGTTTAAACCACTGCCAAGATTAAAGCAGAGTATTGTTTATCCTGTCCTTTAGTCAACAGAATGTTATAACACATTTACTTTTGCACGATATGTAAACTCCAATACATTTTAGCAGTGACTAAAGACTGAAGCATCAAATAACGCATTTCACCATTATTTTCTGATTCCTCTTCCCCTTTTCCCGCTCCTTCCTAACATCTTTCCCAGTCTTAGGGTACTCTTTCTACGGAAATAAATGTCCTGTATCAAATGCCACTGACTAACACAATAAGCAGAAGGAGCAGGATCTTATTTACTTCAACAAGGGTTGAGATTTGAGATCAGTCATCAAGCAGATGTTATTTCTGAAGCCAAAAGTATTCACGATGATTGTTACTATAGAAACCAAGCTTTGTAAAATATTCCAAACAAACACTTCTTTATTACCCTTGGCTGTAACTACAGTGCTCCGCATTAACGCTGCATCCCACGGTAAGTTATCAACTGGGTACATTTTCTTTCTGGTTATTTGCTTTCAATAGTAACAAGACGACAGGATTTCTATAGGTCTTAGAAGAGAGTGCATCACAGTACCAGCCATCCATAAAATGATACACACTGTACTCATTCAGCACTAAACTCCTGTCTGTCTCATTTCCCCCCTCCTGTGGGCAGCCACTCAAATCAGTGTTTCCCTGTTCAGCAACAGTGAAAAACAGGAACCCACTGCTAATTCCTGTGGCTATATCAGCAGCACAAACCCAGCAGTGGTTACTAAATGCCAGCCCCAGCCTCTTTAGCAATTAAACCATTCTTCATCCTTAGCAGATTTTGTGAAGCTCATGCGTCACCCAGAAAGCACCTTTCAATGGCCTGTCATGTCATAATCACAAGTTTCAGACTTGCTGTTTTCTTTGTTAATCATACCAGAAGAGTAAAAACTTGAATTCCAGTTCCAGGGAAGTGGGTGGGACTTCAGCAGTGCAGGATCCCTGACCCTGACTGCACTCCAGAGGGCTTGAGCAGGTCACAGCCATCACTCATGGGTGGCTTTGAAGCTCTACAGCCTGTGCCAGTGGGAAGGGGCAGGGAAAGTCTCGTTAGCCCAACCTGTGCCTGATTTTTTAATCACCTCTACCTCTTGCTACAATTAAACTACCCACAGGCAGGTAACAGAGCAAACTTCAAACAGAAGTTTAGCAAGTAACAGCTGATTTGTTATAACACGTGGAAAGGAAAAACATATTTAGGATATGTGAGGATAGTAGAAGGAACTTTTACAGAATGAATGTACCGTGTGGATACAGGAAATATTCCTTGACTGAGGCTTTTCTGTCTCTTTGTACAGAAAAGTCCTTATAAAGGATAAAATGATACTAATATTTCAAAATATAGTGATGTTCAAGACAAGTATGGTCACAACTTCTGACTACTACAATTAAAATTCCAAAGCCATTTTATTTCTCAAGTTGCTGTCATGTGCTCATAATCTCCTTTCACTTTTTATATTGACTTTTTGTTCAAGCAGGGCAATTTCACCCAAATCTTTCAGAAACTTCCCAGCTGTCTTTGAGATGTGGGACAACTCTAATTTTTTTCCTAATACCAGTTCTATCCAAGGCTTACAATTTAATTTAAAACTTGGCCTTGACTCAGGTAACATTAAGGATTCCTGCCTTTCATTATTGTAAAACAAATCTAGTTTAAAATACAGCGATGCAATCAGAGCACGATTAGATTTCCATAAGAATATACAGAAGTATGGAACTGCATGTACTTCTGGCATCTATTATAACACACAATACACCACAGTGAGGAAAGCATTAAGCAAAAAAAGCATAACTAAAGAGCCAGTTAAAAAGTTTTAGTCGTGATTTGTGCTCTCTGCAATGGTATGATGAAGATAATAACAAAATTTAAAATATCTATAAAAGATTTTAAGTGTGAGAAATGTGTGACAGAAGTTATTCTGGAAGAAGTTCACAGACAAAGCAGAGATGTTTTCTGAAGATAGAGTTGCAATTTGGAAGTGATTGTGTGGGACTGAATATAGAGAATGCAATTTAGTCATGGCACATGTCCTGATGGACCCATATCCAGTGAGGAAAGTGTTGTAGTTAAATACTGTAGTTACATGAAGGTTAAGGGTTCAGAGAACATATAAGCTGTCTTTTAAATGTCAATAATCTATGGATACCCAGAACACCTTAATAGATATTGTATGTCTGTGAAGTAGGTCATGCTTTCTCCATGGAGGAGAAGTTTTAGATAGCTGACCTAACAAGGCCAAAGCATGTCACATCCTCTGGATAGGGGCACTAAAGGGATTACAGCATCTAGCAAGAAGTCTGACTGCCTCCTACTTCCCAGCTTAATGGAGTAAATTCCATTTAAAACCACGGTGACTTAAGGTGACTTTCAGTAGCTGCAACCTAACTTTTCTAAGGGTTTTTGTTTGGTTGGGCTTTTAAAATTTTTTCATAGCTTCTTCTGGCTGTATTCCATGTAGACAGGACACATAATGTAAAAAAAAAAACAAACCCAAAACACATATGCAGGTACACTACATACACAAAGACATAATTATTTCTAATTATGCTATTAGAAATCTCTGGACTATTATATTGGAGCAAAAATTTAAGCATAATAAAAGCTATGTCAAAGACCTTGAAAGAGAAATCTTCTTGAAAATCTCCTCAGTCCCAGACAGAGCAATTTCTCATAATTCCCCGAATGTCTATTGAAATGAGTTGCACTAAAAGGTTCTAGAACCATCAATATATTTAAGAATTTAATAGATGTCTTTTAGTTCTCTTTGATCATAAATTGCCAGAATGGCTTCTGCTCTCTCCAGTTCCCTTGTCCCTGATTCTTCTGCTGTGACATTTCTGGATGACTTCCAGCTCTGATTGTTGTAAAGTCCTTGTTTTTGCAGAATCACCTAGTGTAGAAATTTGCAATTCCAAACACTGTCTTTTTTGGTCTGTTTATCAGCTAACACTCTTTACTCAAGCAATCTTTGCCCTTCACATTCCAATTGGTTTTGTCCTTATTCAAACTTCTATGAATTTACCATAAGCAATGCAACTTAAAACAGAGATGAATATTTTTCTTCATTTAAGAAAAAATTTATCTTTGTGTAATCTTCAGTTTTGGGAAGTATCCGAACATACACGTAATGACAAACTGAATTTGGATCACTAACATTTCACCCATTTGATCTTTATATTATTGTGGTTTATTTCTACATTTTCTTTTTATCTTTAAAACATTTTTTTTATGTCTACATTAGTAAAAGCCTCTTTGTATAGTCACAATTTTCCTCCCGTTTGCCTGGGTTTGGTCATTAGAGTTCCCTAATTTTCAGTGAACTGCTGAGCAAGCTGAAGATTTTAATTGGATATATCACTTTATTTTTTCTTGTAAGAGCTTCTTATTAAAGGCTACTCATGTAGATGACATAGATGTTAATCAATTTGCATCTGTCCTCCTAAAAGATTCAGTTAGGTCCCTAATTAACCATCTGTAAACAAACCCTTGTTCAATAACAGGGCTCAGGCATTTGTGAGGTAGCAAAAGCTGGTAAGGGCCTTCTGCTACCACTCTGCTCTGCTGTAAATATTTGACTTCTCTCAATATAGAGAAAGAAATTGGAAAAAGACAAGTGAATCTCAGTCTAGACTGTGGATCACCGGATTCTCTCTAATTAAGTCACTGTTATTATGAGAAAACACCAAAAATTGCAGTGTCTGTTACTCCCATGAGGTGTCAGGTGCTTTAGTAATACTACGAGTTGTGTATTCCATAGCCATAAGAAGAGAAGGTAATGAAGACCATATATTCCTATGATGAAAGTAATACAGACCCAGTCTTTAGAAATAAAATTACTTTTAAGATAAAAAAAAAGGTGGTATTTTTCTCCCCATAAAGAAAATTACATTATTCTGTGCATTTACAAAGATGCCGGTCTTCCAGAACACCAATGGTCACCAGCTAGAAAATTCTTTCATATTTTTTATTTATTAATTAATCAGTTTATTGTTAAGTTTCCTTTAATATTGTCTTCAAAGTTCGTGTCTACCTGATTCTATCCTGTAGCATTTTGTACACTCTGCAGTGACCACAGGAGCTTCTCACCAGCTTCAGGAAGGGTAACTAAGTTCCCTAATTTGGTCTCTCACTGCCTCCTGGAGAACATGCTCATTTCAGCATGTCCATGCAATAAGGGTATCTTTTCTTCTTATAACTTAAATGGCATTATTTACTTAAGACACTCTGTATTTATATATATATCCCATTCCCGGCATGCTCTTATGGACCACATATGCTCACCAAGATTTGATGCACACCTTCTGGCTCTTTACTTATGGGCTATGACAGAGACAAACACTGTTATTGTCCATGCTTTAGAGGAATTTCTAGCACAAAAGGAAATCATCTTCTCTGTTCTTGTAAGCAGATAACTTACTGTCATGTGTCAGTAGGCATTATTCATTTTTACCACCCAGAAGCAGACCAAGGGTGCCCCTCAATCACATGGAAGGGATTACAGCTACTCTGAGGCACTTCCAGTTCTGCCATCAGAACTATTTCTCACCCTTCTCTGTTGTCTTCAGTACCTTACTATAATAACTATTGAAAATTACAGGTAGTACTTACATTCCGGTTAATCCACACCTAAAAAGATTTCGTGTGATGACCACAAATACTGGACCATCTGCACAACATACGTATGTGGACGTGGCTACTTTTCCATAGCACGTCATGTGAGCAGGAAGCCTGACAGAATCCATGGAACTTGGCATATATGATTTTAGAGGCAGATAATCATTTTGATTTAGTACTAATATTTCAGTAATACTATTTTATGCTCCCCACCAATATTTCAGCAAGACATCATTGTGATGAAAACACTTCGTCTTTAAATCTGCAGTTAGAACTGTTTTCTGGACAGCACTTGTGTGTAATTAGATCCCTAGTATATAGTCTTTAGGAGCTGAGCAGGATCATTAGGAGTTGAAAAGAAAATCAAGACATAAAATGAACTTGTTAATCAGCAAAGGTTGAAAAAAAAATCTATGAAGGGAGAAAGCAGAGCCACAAATCAGAGATCTAATCTTTTTCTGCAGTTCTAGCTTCCCCTGACTCAGTGATCTCCCTCAAGATCCTGTTTTGTTATAGCACATCCATTTCATATTGATTGCAACAGATTGTATAATGTGAGACACCTTGTCTTTGCTATTTTCCAGATTCTTCTGAAAGTAAACTCATCAAATCATCTAAAAACTTGTTACCAGAGTTCTTCAATATGGCATCTATCACTGTCTTTCCTTCCCATTACCATGTACATTAAATTAACATTCTCCTGTATCCCACACAGGCCATTATCACAGCTGTTGTGTCAGATATAATACATTGCACACCTCTGTTCACCTGCTCCATACTTAAAAGACAAAAAAAAAAAAACTCTTTAGGAGACACAGTCAGATTTTAAAAATATCTAGGTACTTTTTTAACAGTTTTTCCTAACTCAAAATGCCAAGGCACTTTTCTGTTCTTAAGATCTGAAATTTATCTAAAAGCTTATGATATATACACTTGATATTTCATTTAACACCAGAGAACACTTTTGGGCCTGCTATCTAATAATCCTAGGAGTTGGAAATTAAAGGGTTGGATAACCTAAACGGAGAGATTTACTGCATTCCACGGAGACACACAGCACCTACTTTGGGTCTTCAAATTTAGGCTGATACGAAGAAAGGAATTAGCTTTATAATCCAAGTATACAAGAACTAAATCCATACCACAGTTTTTAATTTCTATTTCTTCTGCTGTGGAACATGTGGCGTATGCATAATGTATGGCAATGCAATCTACAGAGCTTTTATTGATGGCTGTTTGGTGTGATCTATAACTCATATATTGCTCATTTATGAGTAATGCAGTCCTCCCAAACTCTTGCTTGCACACATATAAAAGATGAAAACATTCAATGAATATCACTTTAGGAAGGCCACATCATTCCTGAATGTCACAGCTTATGCAAGTCATGCTGAAGAAAGCATAACACTAACTGACGTCACAAAATAACGCACTCTAAACACAATATACATCATAAAAAAATTTAGAAAAGAAATGTGCAGTTTTTCCTCCCATACTAGTGGTTTTTTATACTTTGGATCTAAAGCCAGTGCCTTAGTTTCTGTTAATTCAAGTGCATAATCACTGAATGGGTAAGGCTGGAAGGGACTACAATGGGCTACCCCATCCAACCTCCCTGCTCACATCCTAGAGTACATGGCACAGGATTATGCTGAAAAATAGAAAACTGTAAAATTCTTGGAGTTTATAATTTCATTTAGCAGGGACTATTTTTACTGCCTGGGTTGCATTTGATAAATAAGAGGGATTTCTTCACAGCCTGTTTTTCCAGTTCCTTTTTTATTTATTTTTTTTCTGATGGTACCAAGGTTCTATAACTTCCAGTCTGCACATACAGCTGATGCCTTCATCATCAACATCTCTGCAGCATGTAATGATTAGGGGAAGGTTTCTACATGTTCATGTTTTCTGAATTTTGAGGAATAAAGCTAACAGATTATATGATTATTTTCTTTGCCTATAATTGGTCATGACAATTTCTCTAAAAATTCCAAATATCCAAAATTTTAAGAAGCTGCACCACATGGCCCAAAAATTTGGGAGGAAGGGATGCTGTTTCACAAGTCCAAATTAAAGACAGAACATAGAAACCAAAGAATAGATGTGAAAAAAAAATACAGTTACCTCTTCCGTACTATGCAAAATTAAACCTAAACCAACACTGTTATATTTCATCCCTGACAAAGACCAAAATGATGCAATGTCACTTTTCTTTTAATGCCTATGCATGAAATAAAAATAGTGCTTTAATATAATTTACAAATATATGTTAGCTATTTTAACATCATTTGTTTCAGCCACTCATTACTAACACCTAAATACAAAGTAAAAGTTCAACAACTCTGTTGACAGCATGATAAATTACAAGAAACCAAGTGAGTAAAACATACTACACTTGCCATCATACAACCAGGGAGTCTGTAAAAATAACAGAAATCTTTAATTAACTCAGGAAATTAAAAGGTGACTTTAATAAAGAAGCTTAATAACAAGACACACTCAGATGAACTCATGAGCACATGTTAATCAAGAACAAGAAATAATTTCAAGTACACGACTAGATGCTCATACACAGCTTAAATGAAACAGAAGATAAATGTTTTAAACTGGTATCCACAGAAATGATGAATCTATGGTGTTAAAGACTATAAACACAGGCACTGACCAGAGGTGTTTAATAACCAAAAATGGGAAGCAGGGATGATTTCTTAATGAGCACAATTTAAATGACAAACTACATGGAGACTCATTCTGTGGTTTACGCTATGGATGATACTATAGGTTCAGAGCTTATTGCCCTGTGTTTCCATGAAGAAAATAAAAACACGTGTATGTGGGGTTTTTCAGACAAGAAATGCATAGCATCCAATTAACTACTGCAGCAAGCATAGGATTAATATGCTCCTAGGTTTTATTTCTGGTAGTTGCCTCACTGTAATTCCGTTCGTTTCAACAATCATATTTACTGAATGTGCACTATAAACGCAGACAATAAGTAGAATTTGTGGAAAAGTCACACTAAACATTCAATAGGTTTTTATGTAGGAACTGAAATATGGTTCTTTCCTACTCAAATACACCTAAAAATGCCAATATTGCGAATAAATGTAGGTCCTGCAATATTTAATTCGAGAAAACAGAAAATTTTACAGTATTTGAGGTATTCAAACACATAACAGTGCTGCTCCAGTGGTATCCTTAATGAATAACAATTGAAAACAAGATACTTCAATTAAGTGTCCCTACAATTAATTGAATGACTTAACTACAAAACCTCCCTATAAATAAGTGATAGCTCCTGAAATCAGAGCAATTAAAAATCTAAGGATCCTGAATTTAATAGATAAAACTATGACTAAGTTATTAATTAAATGACATTAAATATTAATATTGTCCTTCCTCAGCCACGTGGAAAATGTTTGGAAAGGTTCAGTCTCTCTAGATTTAACACAACTTTCAGGAAATATTCACAGGCTTCAGCAGCTGGGTAGATTTTCAGTTCCAAACAAAGGTAACTGTTGTCTAGCTCAAGCCTTACAAAACTTATCAGCTGGAGCATTCCAGCTGCTGCTTTCAGTGACAAAACAATACTGATTGCATCGAAAAAAAAGTAAATTATATTTGAAATATGTCTCGACATTCTAGGTACATGTGACCTTGATAGTGATAAACTACCAAGTGAATTTTAGCATTCAAATACTTCTCAACGAACATTTAGAAATGATCTCTTGACTTTCCTAATCCGTCTTTATTCATCTTAAAAATTCTTCCTACAAGATGTGTTGCACGAGTTGCACAATTAAACTTACTCAATTTATAAACCATGTTTTTTTGCTCATTCAAATAAATTTGGCAATGTACAGTGGTACCACATTTATTCTCAGCAGCCATGTCTCCCCTCCCCCCCCAGTTTATTCATTTCCTAAAGGAAATTGCAAGTTAATAGAAAAAGCAGCACTGGAACTGCCTCACATCCTATAGTTATTAATTAAGTAAAGTCTGGTTCAGTAACTCTGGATACTAAAAATACAGAGTTAAACAAAGCCCAGTGCTTTTTGAAATGAAGTTTCAACTTCGTCAATCATTCTACAAAATTTATGCATTAAGATCTATATCTTTACTTTCAGAAATTTTGCACAAAATCTGAGGACAAAAATAACAGCGAGAGGAGTTTGCCTTCTGAAGGAGTCACGTATGAAGCACAATACTGAACCATCAAAATAAGTTATGTTACTGTTGTGTTGGAGCCACTTGCTACATAATTCTCCTTTATTCCTATATGCAGCTTATTACCCTGCAATTAATAACACAAGAAGGTGCACAACCGATTTCATAGACTATATAGTAGTTAGTAAAGCTTAACATTCACTAATGTGAGAAACTTTTAAGTGCTCCTGATACCTGAACAACTTAGAGGATAATTTATAGTTGCATTTGGTATTGAATGTTAAGTCAGTAGGTAACATGCTGAGGGAAAAACACGTAAACTCAGGTAATAACAAGTCTATTCCTTTATAGTGAAACTTGTCTTAAAAGTGAACAAGTTATTATTAAAGTGATTTTTTGGCATTGAGGACAATAACAGGTTCAACAACAACGTCAAATATCTTTTAAATTCTGAATGGAATTAAATATACAAAAATTTTATTGCAAGTTTTAAGGTTGGGAACAACTGATGCTATAAATGAAAGAGGAAATAAGAAATGTTGATGCATTTTGTCTCTGAATATGCACATTGCAGAGAGTACTTGAAAACAGATCGTTTGCATCCTATAGATCAATTGAGTTCCCTCTTCCCTCAGGGAAATTAATGGGTGGGAACCTCTAACTGAAAAGCAGTGACAAGGAAAGAGAAATACCACAAAAGCCAGGATTTTATGACAGATTAAATTAAATTGTTTATTGTAGATGGGCTGGAATTCACCTTCAATTAAGTGGTAAGTATTTGGATTCTTTCGCCCTCATATCTGCTTCTATACCCTAAACAAAATCCTTGTGTAGAGAGAGGAGTTTTCTGTGTTTGTTCGAAGTCAAATGTCAAGTGATGTTTCCCACGAGCTGCCTTCAGAGGCTGAACTGCACCCTCAGTATCACAGCTTACACCTTGGGAAGGGGAAAGGAGAAACACTACCAGAGAAAGCATTCCCCATGGGACCAAGAGGAACAAAATTACTGCCAGAGGACTGCAAAGGCAAACGTGAGGCAAACCCCTGCGCTTGCCACTGAAGCATCCTGGACCACATTGGCATTTCTCCTGTTCAAAAAGAGCTGCCAGCTTGTGCTCCTCCTCTTCAGCTAGAGGGGCCTGGGGGCTTTTGGTCTGAAGTAAGCAGAACCCTGTCTCCAGCCTTGTCTCTAGCTCTTAGCACCTCCATCTGCCAATTTCTGTGATAACCAAGTGTCTGTGCTTTGGCAGGCAAACTCCTGTGGAAACACAGACCAGGCTGCTGCCAACCTCACAGGCAGCAGCACACATTGGGCTGAACAAATTACAGCAGACCAGGGCTTATAGCAAGAAGGAAAAAAGCGGAATTAAAGATCACTAACAGCACTAAAGCAAAGAAGTGACATGACAGCCAGCATCAAAGTTTTGTTAATTATTACCCTCAGTGGAAAAAATAACCAAACACAAACCCTAACAACCTCTAAACCATTAAATACAGAACCCAAGCAACAAAAGGGGGCTTATTATTATTTGTTGCTTATTATTAACAAGTTGCTTATTGCAATTATAATTGCAATTATAATTGCTTATTATTAACAAGTTTTCTTGTAGAGGTTTAAAATCCATTCCATCAACTTGGCTACACCAAATATGACTGTTTTTGGAAAGGGATGAGTAACAAGGGACTGCTCTTCAGATTTGTTCTTGCTTTTCTTCTATTAGGAGATTTAGCTCCCTTTTTTCTC
>NW_008659856.1:79447-87367 GCF_000695815.1 Acanthisitta chloris
AAACAAACATATCCGTTAATCTTCCAGTAAGAATTTATATGGACAATGATGATAAGAGTAGACAGCAATTATGAAAACTTTTATCTTGTTTTCTTCCATGGAAAAAGCTCTTATACTGTGCAGTGGATATACTGAAGACCTCAAATAGTATGGCAGCAAGGCCATTAACCCAAATTAATTTCAATTTGTTTTCATTCCTTACAGACACTTTTGCTCTATTGCACCTGAGCTCCAGTTCCCTTCTCCCCTGCCAAACATATTCAGGCCCTAAGGGACTTGCTATATTTTTCAAAAATCTTTTTAATGACAGTGTTGAAACTCTAGTTTGAAGGCTAAAGGGTATATCCCTGCCTGCAGCATGTGCTATGCCATCCCATGTTTACTGGTGGTACTTTAGTGTAAAAGTTACTGCAAATTATTTCATAGAAAAGCAAACACAGACTTAAATAAAGTTTTAAAGCCAGTATCTCCTTTAAAATTCCATGTGCACTAACTGCTCAGATCCTGGGCTGGGAATTGGTGCTACCTTTCTCATCTCTCCATCACAGCACACTGCCCTGCTAGATTTCCCAGCACAACTATCCGTGTAGTCGTACCCTGAAAGCTGGACAGCTGCAATGATCTACCTTAAAAATAACCCAGGAAAATAAAGGCAGATTGAGGGCTTTTTTAGGTTAGGATGACTTCCCCACTTCATTCCACAGAGTTGTTTTTCAAGCAGTTTTGGGGGCACAAGTCAAAGTGTACAGGTGAAAGGTATAATTGATAGAGGCCTGATGCAGAGCACTGAACATATTGTAAGCCATAAGTGCTGTTAACTAGCCAAGAACATCAAACTACCCATTCCTTATCCAACCTGCCTCTTTGCTCACCAGAGGTAGTTTCTCTCAAATTAGCAATTTATGTCTTTACACTCATCAAACTTAGTCTAATTGTTTACAACATGTATTCAACCAGAAGATTGCAATTGGTTTTTTTTCAGGCTTCAAGAGGACTTGTTTGCCTGAAAGCTGTCCTGCTTTTAATGTCAGAAACACATTAGTTAGGTTTATAAAATATATGGGTTTTCTGGGAAATCTTTCTTTTCCTACACAGTATGTGATTAACAGGTTGGTAAGTTAAGTTTTATGTAAGGAGAATATATATCTCCAGCCCCTTAACCATCTTGTCTCAGTTTTCTCTGAAAGACTAGGTCTGTTCCAGGAAAAATGACCACGACTTCCCTCCCAAAGGGAGGTTTTTTTAATATATCAGCTCTTCTAAAATACCCCCTCAACTTTACCAATGAAGAATACCAGAATGCAAAAGTAATTCCTCTCACCACTTGCTCACAGCAAGGTAAAAGCACCATGTGCTTCCAGAGCTCTGTGGTACTGCTCACTTTTCTGCAATTAGAACTAGGTTCCCAGGTACTGCTGTTTTGGCAGAGATTGCATAATGCTGACACATTTAAGTAGGGAAATAAATTAGGCACAGCCTGCCATAATAACCTTCAGTTATGAGTGACATAGTAACTGGAAGTTTTTATTGGCCTGGGACATGCTAGAACAGAAAATGCAGAAATGAAAAGATATCATTTTCTGTGAGGTTTCTGAAATCATAAAATCTTCTTCTGAGTGTGCGAAAGAAAAAGGTGTAACAATAAATTAATTCATATAGATATGACACAAAATTACTTAAACCAGCTGCTGATGTACTTGAGTTACTCACTGTTGCTGTGATAAAAGACTAATTAAGAGTAGATATAAAGAAGATTGCACTGAAATTTTGCATTTCCTGCAAGGTCACTTGTAAAAATTATTGCTATAATCCAGGTAAGATTGCTCTGCTTAATGCCTTTTTGGCCAGTTTGTTCACATTTTCTTATTTTATGACAATACTCAGCACAGTATTATTTAACTCTTTCCTTCAGACATTATATTATGTGCCATCCAAAAATATTACCATAAATTTCACTGTAAGAGGATTAAAACCAAAGTAATTCTATCCAAATTAATTTAGGTAAGTACACTAGATAAATAAATCAGCACCCTTCAACTCTCAGAAAGCACTTCAAGCAATTTCAAGTCATTAAAAATACTTTTAGTTCCCACATTTTGGCTCTTAGAACAGTCTTAATGGTTATATGACAGTATGTTCTACTACTGGCAGTATGGCTTTTATTACATGCCCTGATCTATTTGATGATCATGGCAGCTTTTTAGAGAACTACAAAGAAAAGCTGAAATAATGAATTATTTTTCAGACAAGACTAATAAAAGTGTTAATCAAAAATACCATAAATGTCAGCAGCTCTCATAAATCCTACATTTTATATATTCTTCCTTCTAAACATTCAACTAAAAGGAAGAAAAAAGAGAGGCTACCAGCTAAGAGAGAGAACAAAAGCACTCCATGTGCACTTAGAAAATCTCACCAGTTTATTTAGCTGATCTCATCCACAGATTTATGAACTACTATTATTCTCCTATGACTTAATTTCTGACAGTTTATAAACATCTCATATAGATTAATATGATTATGTTTGATTTCTGGTTAGATTATAAGGTATTCCCACATGACAAGATACACTCAATTATTTCCCCCTTATGCCACTATTATGAAATATTAGTGGGTTTTAATATACTTCTATCAGAATAAGAATCACTCCCCAACCCATTTTCTAGTGACTTGCACATCACTGATCTTGAGACAACAAATAGAGTTTCAAAGCACGACTTGTAATGTATCTATCCAATTTATAATGACAATTTTCCTATTTTTTGGTGACATTTATCGAGACAAAATGTTATTTGACCCTCTTTCCATCCACTTTTAAATCCTCCTTGAAAAGAAATTCTCATTGGCAATTGAGGAGAATATAACTACCTATAACATCGTAGATTTGTTAGCAAGAATTCATTTTGCATTTTTATGAGATTCCAAGAATATTATGTTGGAAAGTAAAATTATAGAGCTGTCAGTTATGTCTGTTGGATCGTGTACTGATGTTATTACGATGCTATGAAGTTTCAGTAATTCTTTGTGGGGTTTCCATAGAGCTGTGCAGAAGCTTTGTTCTACCTATAGTGCAAATACCTGCTAATTTGCTTCGGTTTCTAACTGAAAGCACGGAATTTATTTTTTTATTTTTTTAAATAGTAACACTTAGACACAATGCACAGGCAAAAAGATGAAGGTTTGCAACAGAAATCAGAGAGGCCTCCAGATCCTTTAATAATAGTGTTGCAGTAGATGGCTATTTTCTGTCCCAATATAAATTCTGCTTTACCATGCCCATACACACATAACTACCTCTAGCAAACCTATAAAAATAAGTTTCCAGACTTGAGCATGCATCAGCTACTGTTTCTCACATAGTGTATTCTCATGCAAACACAGACTGCATTTGGATAAATATTTTACACCTTACAGATTCCACAGAATTGTTCCATTACCTCCACACCTAGAGGAGAGTCCAGTTATTTAAAATACAGGATTCTTGATGTGAAAAGTGAAATCTATAGGAAAAGTTCCATGGAGTACTTTTAGGAGTACCTTACAAGACCTCTGAGGGTGCTGTTCAAATATGAGAGCATCAAAAGGTGTACCCAGTCCCTCTGTATGAAACTGTGATAATGAATACTTCTCTACAATTCCCTTATAGAATAACCAATGGCAGAAATTGTCACCATATGTTTGATGTTTCTTCAAACATCCAATCCAGCTCATTTTATAAACTTGTACTTTTTTCCAAAATATGTAAATTTCTTAATTTTATTCCTTTCCCTATATATTCCCCAAAATGAATATAACAAATCAAATAGATTTTACCGGAAAATTTTTTAAGAACACAGAAAAAATAAAATATCATTCCCCTCTCCCCAGTCCCTTTCATCTGTATAGGCTTAATCTTTTAACAAGTGACTCTAATAAGGACAATTTTTAGCTAGTCCTGGGAAAAAAATATGACATCTATTGAACTTCACTTTTTTCCACATTTTGTTGAAACATCATTATGGAAGCACAGGGTGTGAGAATTCAGGGAATACTGTCATTTGGATACTGCACTACTTTTTTTAAATAGGAGAAATCTTACTCATCACCTGAATAGTTGCATCCACACTTTATTAAGGTCTGATAGATTTAGAGTGGCCTGATCAATATGCTAGGAGCAATTCATACAAGAAGGGGGAATTCCAAAGAAAACCTTGTGCATGGATTCACTGCAGTCTGAAGCATGATGTTTTCCCCAGTGTATGTCCAAACTGCACATTTTCTGAAGAGCTATGACTAACCAGAGAAGAAGCTTGGTTTCATGGCTTGAAGCCTGGGCTCCTGTCAGCTGAGACATTAAATGTTGTGCTTTTGGTCGGCACAACCTACGTTTACAGGAACTTTTCAACTCAAGATTCACCTGCAGTATATGCTACAACAGCAGTTCCAATGGGATATGATCCATTCAAGCTGAAATATATTTCACTTCATTCTAATTAACCTGATCACTATCCAGCCATGAACATCTGTTAACATGAAGCACCAAAAAACCCCACGTTCCTATCGTCATCCACTGAAAATGCCACGACACTGTCTAAACATAGCATTGCTGTCAGAGATTTGAAATGTCAGAGGAAGATGGTGAATCAGACTCCCAGATTAAAAGAGAGTGACATGATTTATGAAAAGGAGATTAATGAACAATGCAGAGTTACTGAATTCTGTTTAGATTATTTGATAGAAGCCAGCATTTAAATTTGAACAATACAGTGCAAATAGATAATGGGCAAGTTCACACATATTGATTGCAGCATTAGCCCAAAGAGCAAAACACGCACTTAAACCCATAAATCATTAGCAAGATGCAATATTGACCAAATTACTAGCTATCAAAATTCAGTTTCAACTTCCCATGAAATAAACAAATTAAGTACTAGGTTGGGGTTTTTTTTGACAGTATCAAACTTGGAGGAGGAGCACACAAAGAACTGTGTTATAATAACACATGTAATTTGGTATCAGTCTTTCTAAAAGCACTGGAGGAAAGAACAGGGTAGGCTTTTATACCAATTTCACTGATCTTAGAAGAAAAATAAGGCTGCAGCAGTATCATAGGGCTATTACTAATTACTTCAAATCTCAGGAGGAGCCAGTCAAGACTTAGAAATGACCTATCATCATCACTTTGCCACTTCAAATATGAACGGAGAAATTTTATATATGGAAGGAATATGTGAATCTTACATTGAAATAGAAAACTGGAGGAACAGAAAAACCAAGAGGGAGAATTCACTAGGTTTTTATTTAACAGTAGTCAGTGTTTCGCTCTGTGCAAGCTCCTTTTGGCTTATCAGATCTCTGCCTAAAGCAAAGGGAGAGATTCCACACTGCTGAGTTCAACCTCACCTGATTGGACCAATCTCAGGAAATCTTGCTGAGAAAAATCTCTGCTCTGCCACTGAATTGTTCTGTGACCCTTCTTAAGTAACTTCACCTCTGTGTGTTTCCATTTCCTTGCCCACTTCTGTTCAACTGTAGAGCAAACATGTCAGGGTAAGGACTTTTCCTACAACATGATTCCTTTGGGAATTCTGATTTCACATGGAATCATAATTGTATAACAACCCAAATAAAGCACAACAGTTCACCAAATTAAGCAACAACAAAGATATTTGGATAGTGCCATGAGTAGTGCTGAAAAAAATGCATTTTCCTGAAAACCTTATTTAGTATTTGATTATTACAAGCAGACACACAGGTTCTTAATGAATGCCTCCTTCCAAGATGACACAGGAAAGCTTGATTTTTTTTTAAATCCTAGGGATATTAGCCTCACCAGTATCAGTCCCAGATGGAGGTCTGGTGGCAGATGTCTGCCTGTATGCAGAGATCATTGACCTCTGAAATCTGAGCTCCACATTAAAGACTTTGAGGATGAATCTTTCTTTTTGAGTGAGAAAATAAGCTCTCTTTTTTTTTTTCAGAGAGAGAAAAAAATACAGCCCGATTTTTTTTAAAATTATGGCCTTAATCCTCATTAGAAATTACTTCCACAGATTTCCCTTTGATAATAAAAAAGCTTCTCTGTCATTCTACAGTGAGTCCAGGCTAATGAGTGTAAGTTTGTACCTGAAAATTAGGAAAAGTTTTATTTAAAATTTCTATTTTCATTCAAACCAGATTCACAGCAAGATCAGAATTACACCATTCTGTCTCAGTCCTCTTGCAGTTTAGAAAATCTAAAAGGTCTACTGTTTTAACCAGCAACATTTCTAACTCATCACCCCTTATTTTGCTCATTTTGCCTTTGAATCTGACAGTGATCAGGCTGCTGTGAAGGGGCTGCCATGAGATCATGCAAAACGCACCACTGGAGCTTAATGTGTGCAATGACAGAGGTACAGGAAATAACTAATTTCTCATTTTCTGCCTCTTCCTCTCCTTCCTGTTAAAATTCTAATTACATTAAAAAAATGCATTTTACTGACATTGTGTCAAGTAGTCATAACTACTACCCAATGCAAGTGTTTGACTCTGGCTCCCAAATAATAATGTTAATGAGACAACACAGAGCAGAGGGAGTGTGGGCTGCCAAGCCTGTGCAGCAAGATACAGCAACATTTCTAATGCAAATGGTTTCCTCCTGGACACAACTGCATTTGATTTGAAGATTTCTTAGCATATTCATTTTCAGGCTATAGCATCCAACACACTGCTTACATCATCATCAGTTTGCACAATCTTGTCTTCTGCCAAACAGAAGTTTTAAAAATAACATAAAGCCATGGTAGAAATCATATCGACAGGCCACTTTAATGTTCTTTCCACACAGTCTTGCTCCAGAGTACACATTTTCAACCAAATTTTCAATCTATATCATTCACCTCTTTCCAACAGCAGTACTTACATTAACTGTCTTGGGAAGTTACTCTACTGCATTGAGCCATCATATCCAATATGCATCTTTCCTCCTTAAAAAAAAAGTGTAATTTGCCCTTTCAATGTCTTTGCCTTTAATTGTAGCATCATCTTCTGTTCTTTCACTGAAGAACTAAAATAGATCATATTGGGCAAAAGTAAGCTCTCATCAGGGCTCACTTTCTAAAACCTAAAAAACAATGAATTGTATTGCCTCCAATTCTATTTTAATTATATACACACCAAATGTCTGCAAGTTAACTAGTTTAAGAAAAAAGGCTTTGTGGTAATTGCACACTCAGCTGTGCTCTTTGTAATTCTGTCTCTAATGGCACTTGGAGGTCCCTTGACTCCTAGAATTCTGTACAGGCATCAGGGATGGGATAAAAGGGATGAATCCTGTTGGTGAAAATGCAAAACTGAACAGAATCTGCTACTTGCCACCCTTTTCAGATGCTTTATAAGAGCAGGGTCAAAAGAACAAACTACAAGTTGCATACTATTTGCATTCCTTAACGCACTGCTGGAGGCAATTGGGACATTAGAATAATGAAGACAACCTAAACAGAACAGAATTTAAAAAAAACCTTTTTTGTTTGTATTTTTTAATACTTCAGTTAACCCCAGAGACATGGAAAACATGCCTTTTTGTTTTGAAAATGTTTTTACAATGACCTTTTCATCCTCAAAGATGCATACTGTATGTCATACAATCGATGTAAGTATCTATGTTCTCTCTTCTGATTTACAGTTAGTTTGTTTTCTTTGCAGGCAGGCAAATAACAGGCCTTATGATTTTCTATACTCTCTTCTTCCTCCTACTATCTGCTCCATTTCAACATTCAGTAGCCACAGGTATTTTGTGATCACCCTATCTAGAGCTTTCTCTACCTAACTTTTCACTACAGAGGCAACAACTGTAGCCCTGCAGTTAAAGAGTAAAAGTCAGCATCAAAAGCATAATTTACACTTGTTTCTTACACATGAACAATAAATAAAATAATTACATGATTAATATCACAGTGC
>NW_008659856.1:87411-120093 GCF_000695815.1 Acanthisitta chloris
AATTACAATTACTTCCTTTAAAAAAAAACTACCCCCAACAACCCCCACAAAAAACTCACCAAAAAAACCCTAAGAAAAATGATAAAACCACCACAGTCACCATACCCCACCAAAATACCCAGCAAAATTAAGATTTTTTTTTAAGAGCTAAACAAAACAAATCTCCTCCTGCCACCCTTTATAATATAAAATCTTCCAGTCTTGTGCTTATTTCTCTGAAAGTAACAGTGTTTTCCCCACACAAGTCTTTACAGCAAATTTTTTTTCTTCAATATTGCCCAATAATACTGTTCTGTTCCAGTATACAGACGAGGAACCACTCTGGACACTTTATCACCTCTCACTGCTCTCCCTGGAACTGAAACAAGATACTGACTTCAAGGGGCCACTTAGACTTTCATCTGCTCTGGTTCTCACTGAAGGTGTTGCTCCCTCTCCTCAAAGCACAGGAGACCATCAGCTAGGGGCAATGCAAGAAAAATCGAAGGTGATGGCCTCCCTAAAGGAGGACAATTCCTCATAAGCTTTTCAGACAGAAAAGATTTTTATATTTTAGCCTTTCCTGACATATTTCTGACTTTTCCATTTAGGACTGACATGGCTGCTGAGCACAAGAAGTATTCCTGATGTGCCCATCAGGAACTTGACAGTAGAAGGCATTAAAATACAGGATTATGTAGGACATAACTGAACTGGTAAAAAAAGGGCATGTCACACTGGCAGTATTATGTAAGGCACCAAGAAAATAAACAAAAAAATTTACATGTAGACATCATTTTTGGTTTGCAATAGGAACGCAAAACCCAAAATATGAAACTATCTTCCTTTGATTGGAGTTAATAATAATTCTTTATCGGCTTTCATTTTTAGGAAAGTTGACCTCAGAAAATCTTCATAATTTTTTTTCTATAGTGTAAGGCAAGACAATGGAATCATTTTAGTAGTAACACTACATGCTCAGAGAGGAAATCTCAAGTACTATTATCCCTGATACCATCAAACAACCATAGTTTGTGCTGTGTATAGCAGTTTTGAAATGTGTCACGGAGATAGAGTGATTCATACTTTGTATTTTTCTTGACAATAGATGTTAATATTTTCTGCTATTTAGAGTGTCAGTTTTTTGACAACTTACATTGCATTTTGGGTTTGTTTGGCTTTTTTGTGTCATCAGAAAACTAAATTGTCTGACTTGGTACACAACAAACCCTATCACTTGACTACTACTTCTAGCCTCTCTTCTTGTGGATAGTTTCACAAGGTAAATATTCTTGTGAGAAGGCAATGAAATCTTAGGAGGTAAGGTGGGGGTGAGGGGCTGAATCAGAAAAAGAGGAAAAAATAAGGATTACAAAAATGTTTGCCTCTCAGTCTGAACAATGAATTTTGAAGATGTTTTTCTTGAGGGGAAAAAAATCTATTAATTCATGGTCATTAAAATACTTTGTATCTTGTGAAACACACATCTATTAAAATCCAGCTGTGGAAAAACTAGGCATAAGCTAAGTCATAAATTAAGACAAGCTCTTCCTCTGGCATTCCACCTCAAAACATTCAAAAATAATGCTGAAATTGCCATGGCAATACCTGAAAATTGGGTAGAAACTTCCATTAAAAAAATGGGATAGAATTTCTGTGGACACATGCTTTCCCCAAATCTGTATTTTCACTTCATAGTGCCCTCCAAGGCCCCATGCAAAGCCTCCAGATAACACTAATAGTACTTGGAAAAAAAGAAAAATCACAATATTCAAGTCCAAGTTCTGCTCTTTTGAAAGCTACATTTTACCCTTCTTGCTTGGAAGCAGCAGCATGAAATAACTCAGGTGTTAGGCTCTGAAGCACATACCTTTTTTGAAGCATTGTTGAAGAGTAACAGAATACAAAAGTTCATATGAAGGAGGAAGTATCAAAATGTGACATTTCTAATGACAAGGAGGTAGTATGGCTTGTTACGAAGTTCAACACACAAAGAAGAATTACAGACCTATTTCAGAACTACAGCCTGGTCTCATATACCCTAAAAGATTTTGTTTCAAAGCTTCCTGTGACATGCCATGCACACATGGGACAACAGAAGAAAGGGATGAGACTGGCAGAGGTGCCATGTCTGCTAGTAGTGTCAATAGCATTTTATGGTTCATGCTTTGCCTGCAGAAAGTATCCAGGAGCAAATCACCTCTTTCAGGCTCTCAGAAACTGCTGCTGTGATGAAGGAAAATCATTCCCTAACTCCCAAAGGAAAATTATCACAGATTCTTTTTGCTATCTCCCTCTCTTTCCTTCCTCCTGCATCACGTAGTAATAGCAGCTGATGAAAGCATAGTGGCTCCTCCTATCAGAAGGAGGAATATTGGACATTTATCAATAAAAATTAACAATGTGAGCACATTTACAGTAACAGACTTCCACAATTAAACAAGACACAAGGTAATAAAAGGTTCCAACTTTCCCAGGAAGGAAGAAGTAGTAGGAGAAAATATTATTATAGACAAAACTATCAGATGGTAATTTCTCCAATGTCTCCTGTGTAAAAACTGAGACTGTAAAGGTGAAGATAAAGAGATGAGGGATAAGTAACAGCACTGCTTAGAAGACCAACTCACAGATGTTCATTAAATGAGGTCAAAATCATGGAATAAGGCTAAAGGAAAGGCCTATAATATAATAAATTTCTGTCCCAAATGACAAAAGTGGGTAGAGCATTGCAGTTGCAAGTACCAGTGCACAAAGCAGACACACACACACAAAACCAAACCAAATGAAAACAAAAAGAAAATAAAGATTAGTAAGATCTGGCAGATCAGTGACCATCACATAGCACCAGAAACAAAAAGGAATTACTACTCAGAACAGAAAATAGTACCTCTAGATCATCTCTGAAACTGTGGAAAAAAACCTCAAAATTATCTGAGGGTGCCTGTAAAAGACCAACTATTTGAAAATAGCCTGATTTCTGACAAAGGCAGGCCCTGTAGTACTAGAAGATTTTCATGCCATATTAGTCATGTCCAATAACAAGAATTATGACAAATAAGACATTATGATGGGAAGACTATGATTGTACATAAACATTAGTAAGACATCTCAGTTCACAAAATTAATTCTGTATTTGGCTAATTTTGAACAAAATCCCCATAATTTCCAAAGGGAGTTGTTCTGTCCAGCATTAAACTTATGCAGGGTCCAAGGTTATAACCAAGGTACAGATCAAAGTGTTTATAATCCAGCAGAGGTGAAGATGATGTTGTAACTAAATCCTGTAACAGGAATCATGTGATAGCAGAGTTCTACTTAGTGGGAATCCTGTGAGCATACCCAGTTGAAATTCAGGCAATTTAGTCTTTTTTTGGAGCACGGATGCCACTGCTGTAGGCCTCAGCTGTCACTTCAGAAAAACATAGCCCAAGCACCAGCCTGGGGAGCTCCCTCCACCCCATCATATAATAAAACTAAAAAAATAAAATAGTCCCAGAAGCAAAATCTCTTACTCTCTGCTTGCCAGCAGAGGCTGGTGCCCTAATTTCTAGTCTGCAAGGATGTTCTCTCCTGCTGCACTTCTGACCACTGGCAACTACAGTGTCCCAGCATCAAATAAGGGACTGTATCTTACTCATACAACACACATATTGTCATGATAGCTGTGACCCTCTCCTGACACTTAGGGTTAAACCCTTCAGACTGAAAAGGACCTAGAACCCCCAAGTCTTTCTGGGTAAGTGCTTTGGCCATTAAAGAAGAAATTCCACAGTAACATCATCCCTGTGAACATATAGTTCTGACCTGTGAAGCTAAAAGCTATTCCAACCTTTTTACCCCCAAGTCTTCTGCCTACATGAAGTCATCTGTCTGCCTCATCAGACATTAGTGAGAACTCATGGACACAAGGTTACCCTTAACAAAATTAACTATAACATTTGTCATACACATTCTCTGATGCCAGAAACATGAGATCTAGTTGCTTTAGGCTCTATTTGGGTAATTTTCTCCAAGTGCCACTTCTATAGCAAAAGTCTAATCTCACTTTTCTACAATAACTACTACTATTTGTGGTATTATGGTACCCATCTCTGACTCATCCTGCATAAAGAAAAGGGCAAACATCCCTCATTCAATAACTTTTGCAACAGGCTTAGCTACGTGCTCTTGAGGCAGCTCCTCTTTTAGAAAGATATGCAGTTTTGATCAAAGACTTCCACTAATGGAAAATCTATCATATTCCCTGAATGATGCATTCCAATAATAAAATACTTTGGCTTCTGAAAATGTGCATCATCTTTCCTGATCAAATTCTCTGACTTTCAGGCTCAGCCTCGGGATCTTGTTATGTTGTGTCTCCATGATAAATGAAACCACAATACCGAGCACCTACTTTGTGTGGAGTAGATATGTCACCCCTTACACTTTTCTTTGACAAACAAAAAGCAAACAGAAGAAAACAGGAATGAAAAGAAACCCCCATATACATTTGTTTCAGGTTGGCTCAATGTTTTTAAACAAAAGATGAGTAAGCCCCATCTTGCATACAAAGCAGGATTTTTCCACCTTCTAATCAGCAGTCAAGCACAGAAGTTCAGACTTCAAGGAAGTCAAAAGGGAGATTCATTACCTACCTCTCCCACTAAAAAAAAAAAAAAAGAAAAAAAAGAGGACCTAATTGAAGTTTTTTTCTATGTTAAACAAGATGTATCAGAGCTGACTGAAGTAAAGACTTCTAAGCATGTGGAGAAAAGGGAAATGCAAAGGGAAACGCTCATACACAGAATTATCTAGGAATTCACCCTTTAAAGCTCTTTTAGAATTATATCATAGATTTATAGTGCTTTTAATTGGGTAGAGCTCTAGTAAATAAGAATGAGAATTTATATCAAAGTGAGAGGAAGCTACACAAGTGACCAAAGAGATGAACACACACAACATTTTCCCAACACAATAGTACTACTGATGCTTAAAACAGGGTGAAAAAAAGAGAGTTGAAGGAATTTCTGGAAAATACAAGCGAAAGGAAACATCTTGTAGTCTAAATCTAACTGTTATGTACTTCTTGTCAGCAGCAACAGATCTCTAACAAAGTATGGGAGCTCTAGCATTGCAAGAACAAAGCACTAAACTGAACTGAAAACCACATACCTGACCAGAAAACCTTTCTGGTTAGTTATCTTCAACAAAGTGTTTAGAATAATCACACGGAAAATAAGTGTAATAACAGGAAATACACCTCTGCTGACCCAGAAACAGAAGTAGCCCCAATCCTAGGAAAAGCTGCACAGCCACACAAAAACATCATCTGACATGGAAGAGATGTGTAAAATCAGAAACACCGATCAATTTTAATTGTGGCCAAGAGAGAGAATTTAAGTTACACAGATATTTCAAGTTAACCCATGACTGACTTTACTTGGTTTGGGGCATGATCACAGCAAAAACATGTTGCTGTGATCAAGCCAGACATACCTTTTGGAGTTTTGTCTCCTATTTGAGAAATACCTTGGGCCTCTTTGCCATATACACCACTCAGTAGCAAAGCATTGGTAAAGGTTTCTTTTATTAGGTCAGTAACAAAACAGCAACAGTACATTAATAATCAATGGTAAACAATGGAGTTTAACTGTCCAGCATCTAGATATCTTATGTTCTACCTTTCTTTATGTATACACACATTCCAATAGTCTCAATGCATATTTACAAGTTGGTAGCAGCTTATGTTAACATCTTGCACACACGAACGCATACATTTGTTACTAATTAATTAGCCCAGCAAAGAGACCCTGCAGGAACTGACATTTCCAATAGTCATGCACATTTTTTATGAACAGTTAAGGCCAGATAAGAGGGGGAGAGGGAGAGACACAAGGAGAAAAGACAAGCAGGCAAAACCACTGATTGAAGACAAGCTATTGTCTTCCTAGTTCTTCAGGTAAAAATTTAAGGTTGTTTTAAGAGGCAGTGTCCATATTATCATATGGAAAAGTCTACTTCTTGGATAAAACCAGCTTCTAGAATTGTGTTTGTAAATTTAGACCAGATGGGAGAGCAAGAAAAACATACTTGAAGAAAAACTTGAAGTTGCAGTGGGCATTTAGGAGAATTAAACTAGTATGTCCTCAACTGGTAAGTCTAGGCTCACCTAAGTTATCCTGGAGCAGGATGTATTTTTTGATTAAATGATTTCTGTTCAGGTCTGTCCTTTAAGAAGTGTGGTGATTACAGATGCTAGGGGTTATGTTTTAGAACTGAGATACTATAAATACCTGAATTCTTACAGACCTACTAAGCAAGCCCAGTCGGTACAAAAGGTTTGGGAAGTGGCATGAAAACAGCCACACAATTCTACCCAGGACAGTGAAAATCACTACACCTCCCTCCATGTGGATTGATTTCAGGAAGGACAAAGGCAAAGTAAGCCCTTTAACTTTGGAACAGTATTTCTCTGTATGTAGTAATTGTTTTTTGACACATTAGCAGAATGACTTCGGTAACTAGCGTGTTTAGGTAATCTGTCTGCATACAGACATGCTGTGAAGGTCAACCTCAGCACTCTGTGGCTCAAGTCATTCAAAGGTATCAAGCACAACTGGTCTAGCAGAGCTACAATTTATTATAAATAAGGACACTTCAAGAAGTGGAATAATTAAATGCATAATCAAGTTTCAAGTATATTGAATATTTAGCAAGGAAATGTACAAAGTCACTAGATATCCTCCTATTGACCCAACACAGTTCAACATGTTGGAGTAAGAAATCCATTCAAATGCCCAGGTAGCTGTGACTGACCATATTGTGAATGTCAGTTCATTGACTCAGTGAACTCTTGTCAATTTAAACTTAGGCAAGTCATTAACCATGAAGAAAAGCTAAGATTATTACCTAACTAGCTGTTCGGCTGCAGTTACAAGCATGGTATTTTAATCTGATGAACCAAGCATAATAAGTATTTCCTGCATTTACCTTTTGAGTTATACATCATATACCTAAATCTCAGAGGTGCTAACATCATTGCAGAAACTATGCAATTAAAATTTGCTCATATAACTTGCCAAATGAAAGCAGAAAAATAGAAAAATGTGTGCGAGGCTTTTGGGGAGCCATAGGAGACTGGTAAGGGGTACAAGCATGTGACATTCCACAGTACTGAGGCAGGCTGGCTGTGTGCCACTGTCAGCCACTGTAACTGCACCCTGCAAGAATCTGCAAGTCTTTGTTTCCTTTATGTCTTTCATATCTTTGCAATTCTCAAGGCAAAAGGCAAAGACAAAGTCTTTCAGCTGGAGCTCTTTCATCCAAGAACATTCTTCATCCAAGGCCAAAGGTTCACCATATCCTAAAAGGCCTTTGGATCTGCATGTTCAGTCATCTTCATCCAAATGTATTTCTTTGGGAGCATTATTCAGTCCTTGTGGCCGATCCTAAAAGAACACCAATAAAAACTATCTTCATTCCTTCAAATACAATCTTCAATGGTTTTATCTCTAGGACCACTGTATGAGAGCATTGTGTCAAAGGTGCAAAAGTGGGAGATGACTCAGAGATATTTCAATTAAAACCACAGCACATTGAAACAGTTTTTCTATAGTTTTTGTGGGTTTTGTTTTGGTCAACTCTTTAGATAAAGGTTTCCATGGTGAAATAAGCTTTCTGGAAAACCACACATAAGGACACAATATTTTTCCCTTCTGATGGCAGCTGTTTAAAAATTCTACCTCTTAGCTTTCCCAGGAGAATATTTCTAAAGTGATTTAGAATTGTTATAGAAGACCCTACCTGTATATTACACTACTACAAAGTACTTTGAATATAAAACTAAAATATGAGGAGGCTCTGTATCCATGCAAATTGCTTTACTGGAATAGGGAGAAAAGTTTTGTCTGTGAGGAAACAAGACAGTTATTTAATGCTGCATAATAATGCTACAGAACAGTTTACTACACAAAACAAAAAACCCTTACAGTTTTAACTTGCAATTGCCTAAAAAAACTCCCACAAGTATCAACTAATCATGATTTCAAACAAATTCCACTCTTTAACCTGCCCATTGGTATTCTATATCACCTAGCTCGCTTTCCTCCATCTCCTTTTTTCTACATATATGAAGTCTTCCAATCCTTTCTTTACATTTTTTCCTCCTCTAGTTTTCCCTGAGCCATCTATTCACCTCTTCATTTCTTCCTTCTGTCCAAACATCATCTTTCATTTTTCTCTTCAGGTAGCCTCTCCCTGTTACCCTTCCTTTTAATTCCACAAGCCACTTGAGGGTTTTACTCTTGGCCTTTCTTATCCTGCATCATTCAAACTCTATTTTGGTCTCCAGAGTCTCTCTACCCATTCTAGATCTCCCCCCTCCTTTTCAGCCTATTGCCCCACAGTCACCTCCACTTCTTTGCATTTGTTATTTTTCATTCCTCACCTCTCTTCATATCCCTCTTTCACTTAAAGCCATAGTAACTTCAATTGTATTTGGTTGTTTTTTTTTTTGTTTTTTTTTTATTTGGTTGTTTTTTTTTTTTGTTTTTTTTTTTTGTGACCAAGTTTCTGCTATTGCACCATCCTGCCAAACAATTAGGTCACATAAACTGTTTTGAGAAGAAAGGACCAATCCTCCCTTGTCCTAATAGTATGAAAAAACTAGACAGGAGAAGAGTTTCTCTTCAGCATAATTGAAAAAGAAAAAAAACCCCAAACAAACCACGAAACCTTCTCTTTACAAGCAGTGCTGCTGGTTTTCATTCTTTTATTACCATACTTGAAATAATTAATTTTATTACAACTAAATCTGCAGCTTCTGAAGGACATCCATAAAAAATACCTCACTCAAAAGCAAATTTCAAGTATTGATGGCTACAAGAAAAGCATGAAACACGCTCCTGTCTTAGCTTAGGGAATCACAACTGAGAAAAAGCCTAATATTTTAAAGCCTTCTATTTTTAAGCTAGCTGTATAACTATTAGTATTCTGACTCACAGGGGCAGACATAAACCTGATCTGAATAGAAGAGCAGACTGCAAACACATTAAATCCATACCTGATTTTGAACTATTCTGAGACAACACTACATACTGTATGGTTGGAATATTAAAGGAATTAAAAAAAGGAAAGCTGATCTCAAGCAGTGACCACATGAATGCCATTAAAATGTCACTCATTACACAAAAGTTGTAAAAGCAGGCAGAAAGATTGTCTCAGGAACTTCTATGCAATTTTGGATAGAAATGACCAGCAGCGACAAATGTCTGGTACATTGCAAATTTCAAACCAGTAGGAAGTGGAGAAAAAGCTCCAATTTCTGCATCACTTTGTGATATTTGTTCCTATCAAAAGTAATTTCTTGATCTCAAATTAGAAGCCATTTCCCCTGCAATGGGAAATGGACAGGTCAGATAAAGGATATTAATGAGGATTACTTTTTCCTTGGATGGAATGTAATCAATATGCCTCCTTAATTATCTCAAAGCAAGATGATGGGAAAGAAAAAGGGGCTTTTTTTGTTTCGGGTTTTTTTCCTCTCTCAGCCTTCACAAAACCTTTAATTGCTGCATGTTATATAGTTCTAGAACTAATACAATTAAATTGCTCTCAGGATTCTTCTTTTATGAGTCTATCTAGTTTTTCCATATAAGAGCAGAAAGGATTAAAGTTTGAATACAAATTGTTCAACATCCATCTTCTAACATAGATGATACCCACCCATGATCAGGCTATGTTTGCATAACTGGGTTAATCATTTAAAGAGATATTTCTCTATCAGTTTTGTGCTGACGTGAATTTGAAGACACTGAGAGGTTCAGAAATCAAAACCTTTATAACACCAACTTTGAAAAGATGTTAACAAGCCATATTAGCTCAAACAGAAGGTTCCTATTGACTCTATTGTGCCTTCAAGGCCTGACGAAAGCAGATATCAGATTTTAAGTCTGGTAAAACTCAGGTGGGATTTGGTTTGTAAAAAACAACAACTGTAGTTGTTCATAGCCTATTAATTCTTTCATGTCCTTTGTTCTTTAGCTTTTAATGTGTAAACTAGATTTCTGTGCACCAGTCAATAAAAAAACTTTTAGCTGCAAGGGGATAGTGATGTAAGGCACCATGTATCTATGTGTAAAAGCAAAAAATCATAAGCTTGCTTTAACATTAAGACAAGTATAAAAAGAGAAATTAAAGTAGATTATGTCAGCAGTTTGTTGGAGGAAGACTGAAGGCAAAATGAGGCAGTGTGACCTTAAATAATTTTTTCGCAACAAATTTCAGACCAACAGGATCTTGGACCTAGTATATTACGCAATAAAGAATCATTTTCTGGATGCTCAGGCCTTCCCAAATACAGATCTAAACTATTGCTTTCTGTCCTGGCACTGACAGTAAGTACTCCTCAGTTTTCTCCAGCTGGCTCCTAAAAAAAAAAAACCTAAAAAAAAAGGTGCCAACAGCAAGCTTGGTGCTGGGTCAATGCTCTCTCTGCAGTGTGAAAACAAACTGTGAAATACCATGAAGTGCTTGGAAGCACTCACAAACAATTTTCTGTGTTCCCTTCTCAGCACTGTGGGTCAAGCCAGTGCTAAAACAAATCTGAGCTTTACAGCTGTTGAAATGCTTAAGCCCCACCAGATTTTCAAGTGATGTCATAGCAGTGCAGTTATTACTTGCCTGCCACAGGATCTGCTGATGGCAGTTGAAGTTCTTATTCATCAAGGGGCCCAAATAATTGAAACAATCCATCTGCTCTATGTACTCTCTTTCTGCCTATTCTGTGATTGCTTACTGCCTTGTGATATTTGCCAGTGATGTCATACTTAATCAAGCAATTGTCGGCCTGTTAGATCTCCTGAGAGCTGCGCTGTGACGGAGCATAGGTAACCAAAATATTCCACCTGTTCCAAGCTTTCCCTTTGCAAAACCTGATGGGACATGATATTTGGCAGTGGCTGTCATAACTGATCAAGCAGTTGCCAGCCAGACTCATGCATATTTCCTGAAAGCTGCTGCTGGTTTTCATCATGCATTCCAGATAATTGAAATAATTGACCTGCTCCAAGGCCCTGCTTTGACTCTAGCATTTTCAGCAATGGGACATTTGCCTATTGTCATATTTGTTTAAGAGCAGCAAGAGGAAGAGGCCTTGATTACTCTTTCACGAGATGTCACAGCACCACAAAGTGACATTACTTGCATGGTCTGGATTACTGAACTGCCAGACACCACTCTGCTCTCAGTACTTCTAGCACGACTCACAAGAGCACATTCTACACTATAACCATCTAAGTGTTAGAAAGGCATAGGAAGAGGAAATGAAGGAAAGCATGCAAGCTAGTTTTGCAACCAGGCTGATAGTGGGAGTCCTCTACTGCTCCCATGTGAGTCATTTAAACACTCCAGTGCTCTGTTGGTTAAATGAACTTCCATTAAGGGTTTTTTTTCAGTAGTTAAGCAGCCTGCAGATGTTTTACAGAGGATCAGATACCCAAACTTTGGCTTTTCACCACTTATTACGCCGTTAAAAGACAGACTTGCCTGTTGATTGATACACACAGATTTTTAGAATAGTCCAATTAACTGTACTAGCCATAAAAAGCTTTGATGTGTTCTGCTAAGGGGTACAGATCTTACTTGTAGTCAGATTATATTGCTCAGTTTTATTTAAGAGCAAGAGTACCACATTCCCCTCACTAGAACACATCCCACTCCTGAATTTACTGTTCTCCTCTCAAGGATGCATGCTCAACTGCAATCATTGCTGTGCTTAGAATCTGAGCAGGTCACAGACTGACTGACAGTGACTGTAGAAGTCTTTCCAACACTTTCATTTCTGCAGCTGTACCTTAAAGTTCTCTCTATTTTGCCCTGCACAAAATACCTATATAGAATTATTTTTAGCATAGCATCCGCCTCTAATAATGCCCAACTTTTCTAAAGCCCAAATTTTTCTTTATCTGTAGCTTTTTCTTTTCAGCTCTTTATCTTCAAACAGATAACACTGAAATGAATAAAGAGAAATGCTGTTTTTAAAAGGAGAAAGCTGCCAAATCTTATACAGATGTACAGCTAGGAATTATATAAACAACAGTAGAGTTTCAATTATCTACCCACTTAAAAAAATCTTGATTATTTTTTTTTTTAAATTTGGATGTAAATGAAACCAACTCAAAGTCAAGATGATCTCTTAAAAATAACAGTTTACAAGTATACTGTGATAAAAGGAGTACTTTTTTCCTCATTTTATAGCAAGTATTTTAGAATACAAAGTGTTAAGTGTTTCTTGATTAGAAAGTTTTGATGTGTATTAGTGTAAAGATAAAGTCAAATCTTGACATCCAGAAGAAATTTATGTTGCCATCAAAAATGAGACTCAGTATCTGCATACAGGCACAGGTAACCACTGAAGGTCTGTGGCCCAGAAAGCAGCTAGAGATTTCTTAGCTTCCCCCAAGCTCCTGACCTTCAGGGGTCCCTTCACATCCTAGTAGCAGCACAGCATGTGCAGCCCAAGTACTACAGCACTGCTTACACACTTTCTCCCACTGAGAAATCTCTTCGTTATAAGAAGGAACTAACCTAGTGGTAAAGTTTCAAATTTCAGATTTAGAGAGGGAAGTTTATTTAGGAAGACTTGATATCCTGCTCTAATGAGTCTTTGTCAATCAACACTTCCTTGAGGAAAAAATGATGACAGAAAGGACACTGCTGCATTTCTGCACACAACTGTGGGGTGAGGGAAATCAACCTTTTGATGAAACAGTGCCTTTTTTTTTTCTTTTAAATGTACATTGGTGATGATTGATTGTAGAAAAATCAAAAGGGTGACTTGACAGATAATTGGCCTTGACTAACAAAATAAACCAACACTGCAGCTTTTTGTCAGCAGTGGGATGCAATTATGCACCATTAATTATACTGGCATGCCAATGAAAGGTCAGATAACACAATATAAAGGAAGAAGAAAGTAGTCCTATACCCTATGTTAGTGCTTGAAAATGTTTATGCTTATATAGCACTCTTGGGGTGGGAGGAAACCATTCTTCATTTAAATCAGGTGAAAATTTGGAGTCAGATTCTGATCTGATTTAAACCCAAAAACATGAAATAAAACAAGGTGATGGAAATAAAGAAGGTGTTGCAAACTTCACTATAACTGCATAGCCTTTCATCCAGAACAGGCAGGTCTGCTCATGAATGGGTATATAACACCAGGCAGCAACATTTTCACCTAGTAGGGGGTCAGTAACAACTTGCCAGCAGCAGTATAATTCAAAGCAGAAGACCTAACTTTCCTTATCACTGTGTATGCTTTTATTAAGATATTCTACTGCTCTCAATGTTATTTTTATTCGATGCCTTCTCCTAGTCACTAGTGTGATTGTTCCCAGTGCCAACTCTTTAGGAGGTAGATTTGCCATTTGTGATGCTGTGCCTCACAAATCCTATTTGACCCACCATTAAGAATAAGAAAAGAAAAAAAAAAGCAGTTTCAGCTTTGTTAGCAGTAAATAGTTGTGGGGTTTTTTAAGAGAAGCCATTTTTAGCTATTCTTCCCTACCCACCAAGTTGCTTCCCCCCAATTGCTTTATTTGCATGAACTAATTTGCCACTGAATGATAAATAGCAGCAAGTTTTGTGGCTTTGTAAGTATATTTCCAATACCCTAGTAAATAAAAGGCACAATACCTTACATGATGTCATCTCTGCATGAATATATATGGCTTTTCCTGATTATTTCAGTTTTTCTTAATTGATTAGAAAAACATATGCAACCTTGAAGGCCAAAAAGCTTCTGAAGTAAAAAGCACACAGTGTTCTAATATTTATCACTAATGGAGTCAACTGTGCCTCTTTGCCAGGATGAAAGAGACTTGCAAAGATATTCTGATACTGCTGCTCCCTCTCCCTCAACAGAATTGAGACTTGGCAATGGGTAAAGATGGGTGAAATTGTGCCAAAGAACATCTCATGGATGTACCTTCTCATTGGCAGGCTGGAATTGCGTTAGGTGATCTACTGGAAGAGCAATGTAATGTTCTAAACTGACAGCAATCCCTTTTTCAAGTTCAGGCTAGAAAATCTGGGGTCTTGGGGAGGGGTAGGACGGAGGGGGTGGTGTTCATTGAAAACAACAACAACAAAACAAAGCAAGAAAACCAGCAAAAGCCCAACAATTTTACCCCTATCTCCTCATACTCAGATACATTCCACTTCCCTTCCAAAAAGAACACAAGCTCCAGTTAAATATGGTAGTGACTAGAGTGTTGATAAAGAACAGGAATGGATGGGGGAAAATATTTCCATTTTTCTTTCCAGCTCAGCAGAGAAATCTTCTTTACAGCAGTTCCATTTCACATACAAACCTCCCTGGAAATACTAAATTAAAAGCCTGAAACTGTCTCCTTTCCTCATGTTATTTTACCTTTTCACATAATTACAGAGAGAGATTGCTAATGGTCACACTGAGTACTTAAATTAGATTTATCAATAGGGCAAGTCAAACTTTCATAGCAAGTTAAGTTATGCGGGATACATATTTCAATACTGCAATATACCACCACAGTTGGTAACTTAAAGGCAAGAATTTAATTGCATGAAAATTTTTGAGAGAGGGTGAGGGAAGCAGCATAATGAGACTGTCTTTGAACAAACTTACTGGAATAAGCATTGATAAAAATATCAAAGATTCAAGTGAAATTAAGTCAGAATAAGGAAACTCCCAATTCCTGGATTTTAACTTGATACAAAATCTAAGCAGAAGTGAACCTGAAAACTAGGTTAACCTTTTTTTCCACTTTGCATTTCCTTTTACATTGAAGCTGTGGGTTTTTTAAATCTGGGATTTTGTCTAACTGCACAGCTCTTCGAATGGCTAATACATCTTTCTTTTCAAGTCTCTCCAAGTTGCCAGAGAACACCTTTGATACTATTCACTGTATCCGGCCTTTTGCTTAGGCAGCAAATGCTACTCTTAGGTAACGGTTATCTTGAGTAGCTATAGCGTCATTAACTTGTCTCAAATGCCCCATTTTTAGAGATTGTTCTTGTTAGGAACAATTTTGAAAGAGTATAGAAGAGCTGAAAAGGGCTGAGTGTTATAGATTAGGCTATTATAGTAAAATTGAGCATCCCAATCAAGTTCTTTGGTATCTAAACTGATTTATCACATCCTAGCTCTCCTGTGTTAAAAGAGGTCTTAAAAAAGTATGCACCAGAAATTTTGTCATAGCATTTCATATGAGGCTTCCTCCACCCCCACAGGTCAGATTCCAGTTCAGATTACATTATTCACTACAAAAATAAAAAATCCTCTTATATCAATGAGATGTGTCTGACATCTCTCATGCTTAGTCGAGTAGACAGTAATTAGTAGACAGTGGAAGTGATTTTGAGTGAATCCTTGATTGTTTCTAAGGTAAAGAAGCAACAAAGAAAAAGATGTTTGGGGTATTCCTTTTGAGACAGCTCAACAACCATAGCACCAGATCAGATACATAGCCAGAGCCTCAGTTTTCCTTCCAGCTTCTCCTCCAGCCAATTCTACAAGAAGAGAACAGGAATTTGGCTGACTTCTATGTACCTTACACCTCCTTGAAACAATGACTCATAAGATGAAAATGATCTTATTTAACTGTTAAAACCCTTGTACTGTATTCAGTTATCTAGTGACCAAATAAAGAGGTATCCTCCACACGTCATATACTGTTATAATACTCGAAAAAGCTTTCAAAAACAGTCACTCAGTACAAACTGCTGAAGAAAACCAGAGGTAACCAGAATTGTACCCAAATGTTACTCATGGATCAAAATAAAACACACAACCCTTCTGATTGCCACTTAGAAAAGACCAGTACCCACTTTTAATCCTAGAGCTCTCACAAAAGCAACAAGTTCTGCTTCCTTCCATGGACAAAGGCATCTATGGCCTGACAGAGAAGGCCCCATGCCTAACCATGTGAATATATACTGAGGTGTAAAATTAGCTCCACAAGTCTCATTCTACCCAAAAATAAAGTAGATGCTTTCAATTCCAGTCAATGCTGTTTTCAAAATCAGGCTCTTTCAGACAGACACACCAGCCTTTTTCTTCCAAAAACTATGTGAAATGGAGACAGGCTCAGGGCTTCCTTATGTACAGCCCATATGCCACAAGATTCACAGAAGCTGGAAATGCAGATTCAGCTGCTTCTGACGAAGAGTTAATAATGTTTACCTTTCCAAAAGTTATCAACTAGATCGTGGCCTACTCTGAGAGGACATACTTGCCATGAATTTTATTATCCTCCCTGTCCCCAACAATGAGAAGAATTTAAATTGAACTCATGGACTTCAGGCAGGTCATTGCTTACTGCACTCTGACACCCGGAGTAACCTGCATGACACCCAACTTTGTCCATGAATCTCACTGCCAGCCACAGATCCACTGAATCCAAATACCAGAGACTACAAAATCCATCAGAGCAGCACACTCCTCTAGGCTTCCAGATGCTCTGCTTCACCAACCCGTTAGAACAGAGGGTGACATGAGGGGATTGAACACCACCCCATTAGTCCTGTTTCCCTCCTCCCCTGTTAACTTCTGCATGAGTTTCCCAACTATAAGATTAAATTGTTTTCATATAGACATATTAATAATGCCCTTTTTCAAAAAACAGTGTCCATCATTTTCACCCTTCTCTTTGGACTATTTATTATTGTGTTGAGACAATTAATTACCATCACTTATTATTCTTCTGGCCATGTTAACAGGTTATTTTTAATACAACTGTTCAGATTACCAACAGGTGGTGCTCAGATATGCCCTGTGCCTTGGAAGTTTATAAGCAGTACAAAAGGAATTTTTGACAGCAGTGGTCAGGCATATAGCCTTGATCTTATGGCTAAAGGAAAAGGCTATCTGAACTCAAGTCAGATTGCACAGAGAGAAAGGAAGACAAAAGACATTCGATTCAGATTAATTTGCTTCTGATGCTTTTTGTCATTATTGGCTTTAGGTGCCTGAGAACTCAGATAAACCCAGTTCTACATGCTTGTAACTTTGATCCATAGAAGATTCATAAATTAATTTCTTATTTCATATTTTCAGCTTCAGGCCAAGCCTTAAGGAAAAAAAAAGTAATCCAAAAGATATAAAGTGACAATGAAAACTCTGAACAAAAAGATACACAAGAGGAAACAGAGAATCCGTTCTTTTAAAAGATGGTTATTGCTGCTGGTTCAGTCCACGCTGAAGGTCTCCTACCACAGCTCTCTTTGGGAATAGACCCATGAAGGGACTGGCTTTGCTCATAACATTCAATATTTTCTCAAGTATTTGAAGAAGAAAGAGTTCAATCAAAAAACTTTCAATATCTTTTCAAAGCAAGAATTACACTTCCTTGATACACTCATGTATCTATGGAAGGCTAGTTTATCCTTATTCTAAAAAAATTGTCACTTGGCAAACAAAATCCAAGACACAGAATAACTGACTGGTTTTAATCTACCAAGCTGTGCTAGAAAAGGGAAAACACAAGTTTTCCAACGGACAAGTGAAATACAATATAAACATATATTTCAAAATATTTTCCTGAGTATACAAGCTGGCAAACAAGTTTGCCAGTATTAACAGACTACTTGTCATTTTTACATATTCTACATCCAGCATTACAACTATTTGTTCTAATAAAGGTGATCAGTGCCATTCTCCTAAATTGCAAGAGGAATCCTGTGCTTATATGGGCAAAGTAGGGCTCTAGGCCAGGACTCATGTTTGACATTAGAGGTCATTTAATGGAATTTAAGGTTTTAATACTATGCAATGAAATTTTTGTCAACACCAACCAAAATACTTAATATAGGCTCTGTTACTGCAGTCAGAGACAGGTGAGTAGACCCTTGATTTCCAGGGAAGCCCTTTGGACTCAAGGGGCACTCCAAACTGATGAATCTCGACGTTCTCTGCAGTCACTATAGTCACTTACTTAGAGCATCTGTCCATAATGACTCGAGAGTAGGATACAGTTGCTTCTTTGCAATTTTGAGTTTTAAGAAAGCCTTATTTAAATGTGAGGGAAGATGCAAATATTTATTAGATAGCCTTAGAAGAGCATGTTTTGATGGTGCTTTTCATCATAATACTGCTGATGATTACCCCCTCAAGTCTCTTTAGAAGCAGCTAGGACTTTCCACATGCACCCAAGCAGCTTTCAAGAGGAAATGCACGACTAAACACTCTGTTTTGAAATACTGCATAATGATATGTATTCTAGAATTAGGTTTTGTTGTGTTTTTCAATTTAGCATACATAATTTTCATATTTGCTAGTAATTCAGAAAGCTTTAACACTTAATTAGCTTAAGCTTGGCAATTCAGCCAATGAAAACTAAAGTGTTTAAGTTATATTAATTGTAAACAATGTTAACAGTTAATTTTCTGAATGATGGAGCAACATAAAAAACAAACTTGAGTAACACTATGATTAATTAATTGATTAGCTAGTTTCTGTTGAGAATTACATTCAATAAGTGTCTGTCAATACAAATTGCTATCAATTGCCTCTTTATGAAGTGCTGAGAATAATGGGTTCAGGTGCATACTAGAACCAGTTGTCATGAATGCCAATTTACCGCAGAGAAATGGATTGTTTATCACCTAATTTAATTTCAGACAGCTAACTCACTTGTAATAACTCATTTTAGCACTGAATTTTCAAAAAACTTGAGTGTTGTTAAAAGCAGCAGCTTGTTGTAATAAGTTTGCAAATTTAAATTCTTCTGTAAATAATTTAAAGCAGCCTGTAACTCAATTTCACCATTGATTGCTTAGAAAATATTTAGTAATTGCATTTAACATCCAGACACCCCCATTCCCCCCACCGGCATCGTGTTTCATTACAAATACTTCCCTACTGCTGCAGTATTAGGCTTGAGGCTGTGCTTTTAAGAACACTGGAATGGATGCAGTGTCCAATGCTGCTTTTGGCTGACCCAGCCAACACACATTGTGGGGTCTCTTAGATCATGCATGCTAGTGAATATACTGCATGTGGAGGCATTTAATACATCTCATTTCAGCTTATCTGGACAGTTTGATGCTGAAGAATATAATGTAGAGAATAGAATTCTACTCACAGGTTCAGAAGCAGAGTGAAAGGACACAAAATTTCACTGGTTTAGGGCAGGGAGGGGTTTAGCTCATCCTATGCTTTCTCCATCCTATTTCTGAAGTCTTTTAGGTTATCTGATAGCAATTGGGAACAAGGAAATTGAAGAAAATAGCCATCTATTTGAAGCCTTTGGAAAATTATGCAAAACATCAATTTATTAAAGGCTCCAAGGAAGCTGTCAGTTAGAAACAACTTAACACTCTTATGAAAAGACCTCCCCCCCTTCCAGATTTCCAACAGTCACTGAACTTCAGTCAGCAATGCCCAAGTAAAAATATGTAGTTACACTATAACGACAAATTAAGAGCACATACTTATTTAAGAGTGTATTAATATGCAAAAAGCTTTAGATCTACAAATCGTGTCAGTCCATGCCTACAATTGTAAATATATGTCCTTGCAACAGTTTCCTGTTCCTGGAAATCAATATACTATCTGCCTTTTTTCTTTACTTGGCAAACAAGGCATTGAAAGCAATCAATGTTCCAGCATGCTTGCAATAGGTACCTGACAGAGTCCGCCAGCTTGTACTCACACTTGTCAAATAGTAGTGAGCATAAAGCTTACTGCCAGTTCCATTGACTCACTGCAGTTACCTCACACTAGTGTGCAGTATGCTCATTAGTTGATGCAGATCACTATATTTCAAAATAACTATTGTATTAATACTCTCCTGTAATCTGGGACTTCAATCAAGATCAACCATAGCTGCAAACAAGCAGCAATAAACTAAAAGGTTTCAAAAACCTTTTCAACTTTCTTTTAATAACATGAATTGTTTGAATACAAAAAAAAGTCCAACAGCTAAGGCTTTGAAATGCCACCTCAAAAATAGGTCAGACTCTTACTTCCTATCTTCCCTTTTACAGCTTGAAAGGCTGTCTGTGTTTTGCCTCACGACTTTTCTCCTTATGGGAGCTTCCATAAATCATTTCTGTTAGCAAAAAGGAATCCATTGACTAAGCCTACCCTAGAGCTAACAGACTGAGCTTCCATTGGGAAGATGCTGCAGGCTGAACACAGATGTTGGCCAATCTAGTTAAAAATTTAACAGCACATAACCAGCACTACACTAGCATCTCTGTTTATTAGATGTCACTCAAAATGTTTTCCTGAGCGAGGAAGTATTTTAGCTTCAGCTTCAAGTCAGATTAACACCAGAACATTTTACTTCAACTCAAAATTCTTGTTTTCTGTAAGTCTGATATTTCCCCCCCCAAGAACATTAAATGGATTTTCTGAGATACACTTACTGTTAGTGTTCCAGGAACAGCTTAGGATAACCAGCTTCAGGAAGTCACTCTGTGCTTTCCATGACCATTTTGGAACACCCTAAGCTGCTGTCAGTGTACAGCAGAGCAAGGATGGATTAGAGAAGCCCATTTGGGAAGCAATTCATTGCAGACCAGGTATGGCTTATCACTTTAACTTTGCAGATATACAACTGAAACCCCCAAAAATTCAATTCAGAAAGGCTTTTGCAGATACTGAAACCCCCAAAAATTCAATTCAGAAAGGCTGCCAAATAGTTATTTAGACCATGATACAACTGAAACCCCCAAAAATTCAATTCAGAAAGGCTGCCAAATAGTTATTTAGACCATGTTCAAGGAACCTTTAGTAACAACAGAAATAACCCTTTGCCTGGAGGATTACTTTTGAACAAGATTTTTTCAGCGTTTTGTTGTATGGATTCACAGCTACGCAGACACAAATGAGGTGGTAATCAGAGGTGGGAAGTTCTTAATTTAGTATCATTACCCAAACTAACACCTCACATACCTATGCTTTCAGGTTATCCTCAACTGTCAGAAAGTATTTGATAGCTGAAAACACAGGGGGAAATATGGCACTTGACATTTTCCTTTTAGGGGGAGGCTCAATTAAGAGTTTATGTATTTATTATAATCACAATTAAAAGGTTAGAAAAAATTATCTATATTCACTAAATCATCATAATAGTTTAGTAGACTGAAAAGCAGATTGCTGAAAAGCAGTGTCATGGAAAGGGACCTGGGGGTCCTGGTTGAAGGCAATTTGAATGTGAGTGAAGTGTGCCCTGGCAGCCTGGAGGGTCAACAGTGTCCTGGGGTGCATCAGGCAATGCATCACCAGCCAGCCAAGAGAGGTGATTGTCCCAATCTACTCTGCACTGGTGCAGCCTCACCTTGAATATTCTGTGCAGGTTTGGACACCACAATATAAGAAATATATTAATCTGTTAAAAAGTGTCCAAAGGAGGACAAAGAAGATGGTGAGGGGAAGCCATAAGAGGTGTAGCTGACGTCACTTGGTCTGTTCAGCCTGGAGAAGACCAGAGTGAGGGAGAGCTCATCGCTGTGTACAACTTCCTTGCAAGGGGAAGTGGAGGGGCAGGCACCAACAACCTCTTCCCTCTGGCAACCAGTGACAGGACCTGAGGGAATGGCTTGAAGTTGTGTCAGGGGATGTTTAGGTTAGATATTAAACAAAAGGTTCTTCACCCAGAGGGTGACTGGGCACTGGAACAGGCTCACCAGGGCAGCAAGCCTGGCAGAGTTCAAAAGCACTTGGACAATGTTCTTGGGCATATGATGTGATTCTTAGGAATGTCCTGTGTAGGGCCAAGAGTTGGACTTGATGACACGTGTGAGTTCCTTTCAGCTCAGAATATTCTGTGATTCTGTAAAAAATGCACTCCCCACCCCCTCAGTATGTTGTGAACTTAGTAAAAAACACTTAGTGCTTCAGTTTCGAAACTGTTTTGAAGAAATTTCCTATAAAACATTAGTTGAACCCCTATAAAATTCGAACAACAAGAATTTGCAATTATATCAGAACAAAAAGGTCATATTTCAAGGTCTCAAGGCATTAGCACATGACTGAAAACCCATGAGTGGATCTTACTTTCAGTCCAGTGCCAGAATTGACTGACCCAAGTAATACTACCCATTAAAATACAGGCAGGTTATAATAGATTGTATTTGTGATGAAGCATCAACTAGTATTTCTATTGGCATCCTATAACAACTGATACTTGGGTCCATACAATCCATTACTTAATCGTTACACAAGAATAAAGTCTTTCTAATAAAGCTTTCAGATTATAAATAACATCGATCTGTATGAAATTGTTATTTACCATTGACAGACACTGTAGCAAGACAACTTTAAGGAAGATATATGCAGCACAATACAGCTGATGCAAGGTCCCACCTAAATACAGGATGTTATTCATCCTTAAGGGGAACTGGGAAGCAGTAGCAGATGAGTGCAGGGATTCTTTTAAACAGCATTTGTATGATTATGTTAATTTTTTACCAGATTTGTACAATTATGTTAATTTTTGACCAGCAGCTTACCAAGCCAGAAGCATTAACAAAACCACACCAGCTTATGATCAACTCTGATTTCATCCTTTGGCACCAGTCCTAATCCACATAGGGAGACAGAAAATGAAGTACTACACTGCATTCAAAGGAGAGCTCCAGAACAAACCGCAGTCTGAGAAACATGTTCTGCAGTGTGAAGAACTCAATTTGCTTTACTGAACAACTTGTAAAAGACTATTCAATCAAAATCTAGTAGTACCAATAAAAGTACAAGACTCTGAGATCACTTTAATAGACAAAGGCAAAACAACCTTAAGTGGCTCTTTATCACAGCTCAAGTTGATGCATTATTTTAAACAGACCTAGAAAAACAGGTGGAAAGTATTAACCATTGGAAGACTGTAGATCCACATCCTAAAGGGTCAACTGTGACTGAAGATGTGTAGAACTGAGACAACTATGATTCTTGTTCCTCCACCACCACCCCCTCACAAAAAACCCCCACAAAACCAACCTTAAAAAAATCTGTTATTTTACTGACATCTACGTCCCAAACCAAATAAATTGCTGTTGGGACACAAAGAAACTTCCACACATTCAGAATTTACTGCAGTCTAATCAGTGTTAATGGCTTTAATCCTTATGTCTTACATAAGCACATGCAGGAATACCAAAGTAAACATTCTTCTGATGAGGTTTCCTATAGAACAACGAAAAATTTAGGAATAATTAGACCAGAACAAAGTACAATTTTGCAACCTATTTTTGTTATATTTCTAGGGAGAGAGACAAAGGTTTTGATTCTAACTTGAAGAGCAATTCATGAACTACACATTACATCAGTACAACTGGATTAAAGGCTTGGACATCACTCGGCACAGAGATTAGAAAACTCATCCCCATCTTCTGTCTCCCCGGACAGCAGCTGAGGTCACACAGGTCATTTTTCCACCAAATTTGTTGAGAGCAAGAACCCTTTTCTCCACAATAGCAGAGTCACAGCTATGACAGCAAATGACAAGAGCAGCCCATAGCCTTACATTCAGGTCATAGAAATGATTCCCTGACTGCTGGCTGATGATGGCCTGTAACACCCATCTCCTCTCTTTTCAATGACTGTTTGAGGCACTGAACTACTGTACAAAGTATAAATGCAGCAGCCCCCTATCTATTTTTTGAAGGCAGAAGTATGAACATCTAACTCCTGGAGACCATTTTTAGACATAAATCCTGACTTGACAGAAGCAGCTTTCTGCAGCCTGTTTTAGGTACTTTTGAAGAGGCATCCCTTGTCAGTATTCCCTGTTGGCTCTGCTCCACACATGGCTCTGGATTCAGTTCTGAGTCAGGCATCTAAAAATGGATTACTACAGCAATAGGCATTACAATAGCAAAATCTTCTGGGAGAAATTTATCCCAACACTTCATTTTGTGTTTTTAAATTGACAACATATTTCTGAATGAGTTCTAGTTAAGCCTTGTATTTTTAGGAAAAGCTGTAGTAATTACTGGGTTATATTTTATGGCCTCTGCTACGCTGAAAGCCATATCGAGATTGAAGATGGAAAGGACCAATATAAATACTGTCATTTACGAGTAGGTCACTGGATAGGAAGCAAAAAAACCTGGGCTTGCTTCCAATTTTTCTCTGTCACTTTTCCTGTGTGTTAAGTGGGGTGGATATCTACTAATATATAAGAAGCATTTCTATACCTAAACATGAAAATAAGCATCATTTACTATTAGACTGTTTCAAATAGCTACAAGTCTACTGAAATACTATAATGTTTGCTTTCCCTCAAAGGTTGTTATCTGCACTGTACAGACTTTACTACTTAAATTATGCAAAACTATAAATCATCAAAAGAACATTCATTCTTCTGGGAGCCTGACTCCATACCCCAGAAACACTACTCGGTTTATAAAAATTACTCTTAGATAATACTAGAATAACCTTACTTTGTTAATTATGACACTTAAGACAACTTGGAGCACTGGTAGTGTTTCAAAAACTTTTGTGGCACACCATTAGCACAGTAATAACTCAGCTTCACATTATTAAGAAAGAAACATGAAGTATAACAACACTGATTTTCTCTGAACATGCAAGCACATTAACAAGACACTTCAGGTTGAGTTCATACAATAGAAATACTTACTCCACTACAAAGAATACCTTCTATTCCTCTGAAATGACTACTTTTAATTTTGATCTGTGTTAACATCATAGAATATGCATATTCATACTATTATCAGAATCCATCACATGTATAAATACCTATTACTCCAGTGCAAGTACTGCCAAAGAAGAAAAGCTATGTATGTTTTTAAATACAATGTGTTTAAACAGTATTGTAATTTATGAGGAAAATACTAAATTTCATGCATACATTTTTAAAAGAAACCTTTAATCCTAGAAAAGGCTCTGCAGATTATTTGCATGCAGTGAGATTTTAAAATTCTTGTTCTATAAAAAGACAAAGGTTACTTGGGTTTTCTCCTTGGAGTCAGTAACAAAGTCTTATCATGAATGCAGATTAAGTGATTTCAGAACACTAGAAGTATTGATATCCTTCCCCCTTTAATCTACAAAATGGTGAGATTCCTGGCAAACAACTGTTAAAGAATCACACACAAGAATCATCTGCATGAGTGTTTTCAGTAAGAAGCTATTGAACATACTAAATGTATGTACTAATTCTCCTTTTTAATCTTGAGTTTCTAGAAGCTGAACAGAAAAACAGAGTTACATTTTCACATGAGAAATCACACAGGATCATACTATGGTTTTCCTATGACTAAGCCTGTTTTACAATCAGAGAGGAAGCCTCAGGTCTGCACACAGCAGCATAAACTGGTTTGCATCCATGTTTTACAAGCTGTTGACCCTGTGCAGCAGTAGACTGGATCCACACCATATCTCACCTGTGTGCTGGTTCCCAACACTGTAACAATAGCTGCTCCACAGTGTCTTTATGACCCATCTACCTCCAAAATGCACCACCTTTCTCGCTCAACTCTTGTTATATACATTTTGTGACCACACACAAATGCTTTGCATAAAGGGCAGGTACATTTGTGTTCCTCTCTTCTGCTTTGCAATGTTTGTCCTATATATGTTACTTACTGCTACATATATACATTACTTATTACTACAGTGGGCAGGATTTGGCTTAGGTCACAACTTTTACTCACTTCCATCACTCACTATTTCACAACTTTCCACCCTTTTATTTATGATGAGTAAATCAAATCCATTTTATTTACCAGATACTCCACCTATTTACTGGGTTTGGAAACTGGTGTGATTTAAATTCTGGTATTAAGCAGCTATTTGCTATTGAACTTTAGACCACTGCAACACTGGAATCCCCACTCAGTGGGGGAAGCCTCATTCCCATTGCATAAGTCATTTCCAAGGCCCCCCATATCACAGGGTCAGTGATGCATAGTAGGCTTTATAAGCAGCAAAGAATTTTTAGATGCTTGAACAATTGTTTTATTTGTAGCCTTTTTAAAAGGTCAAAGCTGGTACTGGTTGAGTCACTGTGGAAACGACCAGAGGTAAACCAAACTACCATTCTCTTTTTAGCAGTGGGGAAGACAACTAAACAAGGACGCATGGGCTTTCTTTTATTCTCATGAGTATTCCATTAGTCCCTATAAAAATAAATACTAACACTGACTGTTCACTAAAGCCATCAATTTTCAAAAGTTTCCTCTGTCTTAAAACTTACTTTACAAGCATCATTTTCATTTTACATTCTGTGACAGAAGAGCTTATATAGGAGTGTAACATAAGAGTTCATTTGGCCCTGCATCTCTGATAATGGGCACTTTATGAAATATGAACTTCCTTATCTGTGATATATTATCTTTTGCTTGAAATATGGCTAATTACTGTCAGTCGTTAGAGATGAGACATTTGAGTATCATTTCTTGTGTCACATTGACTTCAAGTTGCTTATGATTGCATTAAATTAGCGACAGTGAATTTCTGAATACAAATTTTAGAAGATTCACTATGTACCTCATAATTATTAATACCCTGTCTTCACTGACATTTCCAGCTGAGGAAAAGGGTACCAATACTATCACTTAATAAATTCATTATCACATTCACTGTAGATTAAAATATCTATAGAAATATATCAGGGGCTGCATTAGTAACATCAGGTCATAGACAGAGGACAGTTTCTCAGTTTGTAGCATAAATAATTCATTACTTTTGCTGTAAGTATTTGTATACAACACTCTAGATTCACTTTCCAAGATAGCCACTGCTGCATTTTCCAAAGCTGTTTTAGATTATGTACTCAAGAGTTTGCTCCCAAGATACAGATACAATAATCACACAAGGAGTTTTGTTTTTAAATTCTATCATGGTAAAACAGGCAACAGAATTGTTCTAAATTTTATGCATACACATAATTGCAGCTGCCTACTTTCTTTTAAGTCAGATGGACTACTTTTCAAAGGATGGGACTGTGTGTGAACGTGTTTGAAAGATTACGACAGGCATTACATTATTCAAAGCTACAAGGTAATATATAGCAAAGAAAGTCATTAAATATGGCTTATCTGTTGGAAGAGTTGAAAAAGAAGAGATGTTAGTTAAAAGACAAATTTGAAGGTTACTACTAAACAAGGGCCCAGACTCCATGACCACCTCTGCTGTGAAAGCGATCACAGCATCTTTTTAACATTCTATTTTGTTCATAAAGTTTAGTGATCTAACATGATTAAGAGAAAGGTATTTGTGATCACTCACTCTGCAGTACCTGAGAGAACACAATTCCATCATCTCTGATTGACAGCCAGAGCCAATAATAAGATACAGTTTATGTTATTCAGATGTTTGTACACATCAGTTATATTTGTTAACATACCTGTTAACCTAAAATATACAGACCAGACTCTTAAGGACTAGAATGTGTCAATAAATCACTGAAAGAAAATGATGCTTTTAGGATGTGACTGGAATTTTTTAATTAGTCAAACAAACCTATTCTGAAAAGGAGGTACCATTGAGTCAAGTAAGAGTTTGTTACCATTACAAACAGTGGCCAGTCTATTTCAGGAGGCTTCAGAGGGTACACTAGCAAAAATTTACTAGCATGCACTAAAGAGATGATTTTTAACAGTGGGCTCTCTTAACGTGCAGCTGGCAAACACAAATAAGGAAACCATGACTGACATGTTACAATGAAAAAAAAAAAAGAAAAAGAAAAATCAAGCAAACAAAATCAGACATAGAGAAAAAAACCCCCAGTGTTTCTCATTTACTCTTAGTAATAGGCACTTGAACTCTACTTTCTCTTCTGTTTCTTCTTTGAAGTACTAAAATAGCATTTCCAGTTCATACAGTATAGAAAGCAGCTTCAGTATATTTCCCCTTAATGTTATTGAACTCCAGCCAAGGCACCCTGCATTAAAAAAAAGAAAGCAAAGAAACTTTCCCTTCCACAGCTCATCATGTTTTCACAATGCTTTCCATGGTCAACTGTTGCTCTTTACACAAAGTTCTTCCTGTAGCAGCTAACAGCACAACTTGACAGCTTTTTTCAGGAGAGCCTGCAAATGAGGTCGTAGCAGCAAACAGCACAACTTGACAGCTTTTTTTTCAGGAGAGCCTGCAAATGAGGTTTACTGGGCTCTAAGCTTTTATAGCTCTCTAATTGGTCACAGCTTCAGGATAGTTTAAAGCCTGTGAGTGGCATCTTCATTAACCCTTTCAGGACTGGTAGCCTGAGAACTGTGCCTAGTTTACCACAAAGCCTCTAAAAACAAAAAAACCCCAAAAAACTCCCTGAACTCATCTCACCACACATGAGCCACAAAGGCATAACTTTGTTTTGTAACTGCATATGCACTGCCAAAATTTAAATACATTCTTTAAAATAAACACTGTGCACAGTGTACAAAGGTACACATTGCAACTACTGAAATGTAAAGGCTGGAGAAGAAAAAAAAGAAAGGAACTTAGGGGGTGGCATAAGAAGAAAAACTCAGGAAATACGTTTTACCAAGAAATATCTGCAGAAAAACAGACACTGACCACTCTCACATGATACTACTGAAGGAAGTGCCTTTACAGAAGTTCTTTGATTACTAGTTTCTTTAATTTATACGAGAATTTTATATCCAATGTTTGTTTTTTTTTTTTACACACACACACAAGAGGCTGAAATCCTGAGCAACACAGGTTTTGGATTTTGCTAATGTTTTACATCTGGTTGAGTCTGTAGAACACATACTACCCATAGTAGAGAAATAATGAGCTCAGGAACCACTTAAGAAAATATAATATAGACAACTCCACAAGACCAGCTGGGATACAGGGAACTGGTCAATGTCATTGAGAAAATGCTATCATCTTTGATTGATTGTGGTGATAAAGGGAAATTCCTGATCTCTATAAAAAGGCAAATATTATACACATCTTTAAGAAGGAAGATCTGGGGAAATTCAGATTGCTCAACCCAAGGTGTTCCCCACCATCCTCAGGAAGACTATGAAGGAAATCTCACTAAAAGCCCTGTCTGGGCACATGAAGGACAAGAATTTGATAATGAATAGCTAGCATGGATTTATGAAAGACAAAGTTTGCCTCACCAACCTCGTTAATATTGCTAATGGTATGACAGGCTCAGTGGAAGACAGCAGTGGATGGTATTAACCTAGAATTCAGTAAGATTCAAAAAAGTCTTCTATGGTATCCTTGGAAACAAAACAGTAAGATATAGGTGGCCTAGGCATTAGAAGAAAAGTCTGACAGTATAGGATTTCTTTAGTCTTAAAAGGAGAAGCCAAAGTTGGGATCTTATTGCTGACTCTGATAATGCCATCCTTTTCTCACAGGGCTAAGACAATGGGCAGTAGAAAGAAGTTTCAAGAAGGGAGATCCTGATGAGCTATTAGGCATGTTTGACTTCTCACAGTGAGAGAAGTCAAACATTTCAACAGCGCCCAGTGAGTCTGCAGAATCACCATCCTTAGTAATACTCAAAATGCCATCAAACAGGCCCATAAACTATCTCACCAAAGGTGTCTTGACTTTGGTCAGGCATTTGGCTTATTCCCAGTCTCTTTGACTGATGTATGACTACAGGAGGGTCCTTCCAACCTAAATTATCTATGATTTTATTGTGCATGATGTTTTCTAAAGATTAGATTTACTGCCTAATTCAAATTCAGTAAGTGAAAATATTGAATATTAGCTTAGCATGAACTCTCCTAACAAGGACCAGATCTTTGGTCCTATTAATGTAAAGCTTCTAAAACAAACTGATGAGAAGATGAGAACTCTAGTGCTGTAAATACTCAGCTAACAAATAGCTGCATTTCTCTGCCAGAAGTACTCACCATGTAACAAACTTAGTGATCATAATAGTGGAACAGAATGGTGCTTGAAGAAGATCTGTATAAGAGACAAGCTGGGTAGACTTAAAAATAGACGAGACAGGTGAGCAGTGGAAAGCATACAGAAGACCCTAAAATTGCACAGATGTACCAAGCAATGATCAATTATAACCCATTGTATAGAAGAGCTTTTGAATTTCTCATTCACTCCCAGCTCTCATTAAGCAGCATTTCTGCATAATGCTTTCTGCCTTTCCCCAGTTGATTTAAAATTGTTGCCCCACATTTTGGAAGGTAATGAGTTGATTGTACTATTTTCACCTCTTAGGGCGACTTCAGTTCTATGATGTACTTGGACATTTTAAGCCCTTTGAAAAACTGTCTGAAACAGAGTAATAGAGTATACCTCAGCAGCAAAGGCTATTACAGAGATTGCTGTAAAAACATCGGCTGTACCCTTTGCTTTCAGTGCTGAGTTTCTAAAGAATATAAATTCAAGGTTTTAGACCTTATCCTCAAGATACTCAGTGGCTAAGATGGCACATCTAAAACACTGCCTAAAGTCTGTAATCAAACCTTTTCACTTTTCTTTTTTTTCCTCATGTTGCACAATGGAACTTTTTGGAACAAAACCAATTTCAAGTATTACAAGAGATGTAAGTTCCTTTGGCTTAGGTCAATAATGTTACTGAAATATTACCTGGTCTGCAGACTTTCACAAACTTCCCTTTCCTTTACCCCAAATCCTAGACAAGTTTCTCTGACTTTGCCCTCTCACACATAAATGCAAGCCCAAATATATACATCAAAAAAACCCCAAAGTGTGACATCACACACTAAATGCATGAGGCTTATGCCATTTCCAGTTGTGAATATCAATGGCTATGTGTAAAGCATATGCACACCATAGCACTATGTCTAGGCTTCAGAAAATATGTCATGGGTTGAATGCAAATTTCATCAACATGTTACTCAGTGAAGAGGTCACATTGTGGGAGATACAGAAGCAGTTTTGTGCCATTTTATGGATATATATCTTGTGCATTTTGATGGATATATAACTGTTGCTCCCAAAGCATCAAAGCATCTCCCTGTAGGGCCCCGCATTAATTATGGCTTTTCTTCAGGGCCATACAATGTTTGTGTACCTTTTCCAGTTTTCTTACTTCCTTTTCACCTTGAGCTGTACATCGTCAGAGAATCAAAAGTCGCTAATACGACAGACATCTGGGTTAGTTTATGTAACTACTTCTTTAGCTATTTATCTTGCAAAATAGTAACAAACTGCTTATAAACTGTTGCTAGATCAAAACACACTGCACTTTGCTCTGATTTCAATCAATACTGTCCATGAAAGTGTCCTAATAGAACAGATACTGTAACTGTTCTGGAGAAAAAGAAAATTTAATATTCAGAATGCAGTACTTCTTCTTGCACTTCATTACACTGGGAAATGAGAAAACTAAAATATTTTTCAATTTCTAAACAATATATTTCTGCTATTGCTCTTCATTTAACCAGATACACAAATCCACTGCGCCTCGGTACGTACAGCTAGCATTCCACTACTGTAGCTGTAATGATACACTGGTAGGTGCATGTTGGGAGTGACAGTGGATAAGAAGCTCACCATGAGCTGCAGTGTGCCAATTGAATCCTGGGCCGCATCAGAAGGACTGTGGCTAGCAGGTCAAAAGAGGTGATTCTCCCCCTCTACTCTACTCTCATAAGACCCCACCTGGAATATTGTGTGCAGTTCCAGTGCCCTCAACATAAGAAGGACATGGAGCTGTTGGAGCAAGTCCAGAGGAGGCCACAAAGCTGATAAGAGGACTGGAGCATCTCCCTGTGAAGACAGGCTGAGGGAGTTGGGGTTGTTCAGCCTGGAGAAGAGAAGACTCCATGAAAACCTCATAGCAACTTTTCAATATCTGAAGGGCTTACAAGGGAGCCAGAGAGGGACCCTTTGTTAGGAAGTGCAATAATAGGAGAAGGGATAATGGGTTCAAACTGAAGGAGGGAAAGTCTAGGTTAGATAGTAGAAAAAGTTTTTTACTCTAAGGGTGGTGAGACACTGGCACAGGTTGCCCAGGGATGTGGTGGCTGCCCCAACCCTGGCAGTGTTCAAGCCCAGGCTGGATGAGCCTTGAGCAACCTGATCTAGTGAGGAGGTATTCCTGCCCATGGCAGGGGCTTGGGACTAGATGATCTGTAAGGTCCATTCCAACCCTTACATTCTATGTTGTGCTGCATTTGGACCTGGTGCAACTGTCCCTTTCTTGAGTTCAACAAGTGAGTGATGGGAGAATGTAATGCAGATAACATTCATGATTATTCCCTGAAGGCACATAGAAGTACATGACAGTAGGTTCTGGCGATTATTTTTTACATTTGTCTGGCTTTATTTATAACAAAATGATAATATTTTACCTTTTGTTTAATATGATTTAAAAATTTTCTTCATGAAAAATAAATAAAAAAGAAAGACACTTTTTATGGCGTCTTTACACCCAGGGGGAAATGATCTCACTGGATCTTGTTGCCAAAGTCATGTCAGTGACTCTTGGCATATTTAGTGGTGATCTTAAAGAGTGTCCTACACTTGTGTGTTTGGTGTTGTAAAACATAAATCATGTTTGTGAGTCATCGGATAATGCTCTTTTCTGCCCATAAAGTGATACTTAAATGTGTCCGGAAGGGTATATTTGATGCCTTCTGATTCCTACAACTTGAAAATTTCTCGATATAAAATAAATGATTTGCCTACTTTTTCAAAAGCCCAGTGACTTTTCTTTTAATAACCATTAAGCTATTTGTAGAAAAGTATAACTTTATTTATTAACTCCAGCTGGTTCAATATTTATACATCTTTTTTAAAGGCCTAAATTGTTCAGA
>NW_008659857.1:0-579 GCF_000695815.1 Acanthisitta chloris
ATGTAAGTTGAGATAAGAACAGTTTAACAATAAGAAGAGTAGAATGAGCTATAATGATAATAGATAATTAAAAGAACAAAATCAGTGCTGCACAATACAATTGCTCACCACTTGCGGACCGGCACAACCCCGAACCTCCCCCTAGATCGGCCCCTTCCTGCTTATATACTGGGCATGATGTGCCATGGTGTGGAATATCCCTTTGGCTAGTTCAGGTCACCTGTCCCGGCTATGGTCCCTCCCAATTTCCTGTGTATCTTCTCACTGGCAGAGCATGAGACACAAGCAAGGAAATGTCCTTGGTTTAGGATAAACACAATCCAGCAAAACCAAAACAACAGTGTATTATCACTCTGAATCCAAATCACTGCACTACACCAGCTACTGAGAAAATTAACTCCATCCTGGCTAAAATCAGCACATTCCAGCCCTTATTCCATACCATTCACGTCATGCCATGTTCCACCCATCCCTATTTATCTATGTTGATATCTCGGTGGAGTGTCCATATTCCCTTCGTCTGTATGACATTGTGCTGGTTTGAGCTGAAGTAGAGTTAACTTTCTTCATAGCGGCTAA
>NW_008659858.1:0-10705 GCF_000695815.1 Acanthisitta chloris
TCCTTTTCTCCAAGCTGAACAGAACAAACCCCAAACTGAGCTGGAAAAATGCTGTGAGCCCTCAGGGCAGCCAAGATCTACAGCAAGGAGAGACTGCTACTCTCCAAGGGGATATGGATGGGGTTTGCTACCCTACTTCGAGTTGGTGGTGGAAATAATGCCAGGAGGGCAGATGGGTCAGGGCAGATCACTCTGGTGCCAGGAGGGTCCCAAGGAACTGCATCCCTTGCAGTGACCTGGGAAACATGGGTTCTTCTGAATGGGGTGAAACAACCACTGGTTCCACTGGTTTTTGTTCCCCCAGTGTGAGCAAAGCCTTTGGAAGGTGGGATAGATCCCCTGGGGGCTGGAGGCTGTCCCAAACCCCCAGAGCCCAGGCAGGAGTGACACTGGGTGCTCTCCACAGCCTTCATCCCTCCCTTGAGCCACTCAGCTTTGCCTCCTAAGCAGAGCAGTGAGGCTCAGGGATGCTGATCCCTTCCAACACAAAGGGAAGACTTTTACAGCTCATTTGTGGTTCTTTGAAGGACTCCTGGGGCAGTTGTGCTGCAAGACAGGGAAGACTTTTTTTTTTTTTTTTTTTTTTTTTTGGGCTGTCAGTTTTCCTTAACTCCCAAAGTAGTGTCATGTGGATGGAGGGAGGAATCACCAGCACCTTCCCCCTGCCCTGTCTCTGTCAATTGTCTCCGGGACTTTCTGCTCTCACCCACCTTTCCAGTTCAGCTCTTTTTTCAATCTCAATAGCCTTATTGGCATGACACGGTTGGCAAGTATTGCCAAAGTTAATATATCAAATGTCCCTCCCTAGAGGAAGCTTTTCTCAGCACAATTACTCCCCAAAGACTCATCGAACTCCCAGGCCACAGCTGAATGCTGTGGCTTAATGTCCTCATTAAAGAACGATGAATAACCACCACACCCTCATCGATGTCATCCTGCTTGCAGAGGCCTCTTGGGTTTGGAATCTCAAGGCCACATGGGAAGAGTGTTGGGAGTTCTCTCCAGCATTTATATGGATTAGAGCCTCCCATTGTGGCTGGCAGTGCACAGCTAGGACAAGGAAAAGTCCCTGGCCCCAAAAGAGCTTGGACAATGCAGCATTGAAATTATTAGCCCTCTTGTAGTGACATGTGAGGAGCTCAGGGATTTGCCCAGGGGCACACAGTGAGTCAGACTGGAGCTCAGGATTAAATCCACTTCTCCAGGGTCTAAACTGCAAAACTAGTTCTCCCTCCAAGATGTAAGTCCCAGCTCTACTGGTGGTCCCATGGAATTTGCACCAGTGAGGATGCTGCAGGCACTCACAGGGCTCAGAGCAGCTCTGTCCATGGCTAAAATGTTGCTCTTCCTATAAGTGTAGGGATAGAACAAGGAGGATAAATTGAAAGAGAGAAATTTAGATTAGATCTTAGGAAGAAGTTTTCCCTGTGAGGATGGTGAGACACTGGCACAGGTTGCCCAGGGAGGCTGTGGCTGCCCCAACCCTGGCAATGTTCATTCCAGGTTGGCTAAAGCCTTGAGCAACCTGCTCTGGTGGGAGGTGTCCCTGCCCAGGGCAGGGGGTTGGGGCTGGATCATCTCTAAACTCCATTCCAACCCCTTAACATACTTTGAAACTATGATACTTCCAAAGGAATGTGCCTGGTGCATGTTAGAGATGTAACTGGGGCAACTGGAGAGGAACTGTTGGTAAGGACATGCAGAGACAGGACAAGGGGGAATGTGTCAAGGTTTAGATTGGATATTAGGATGAAATTGTTCCCTGTGAGGTGCTGAGACACACAGGTTGCCCAGAGAATCTGTGGCTGCTCCATCCTTGGGAGTGTTCCAGGCCAGGCTGGATGGGGCTTGGAGCAACCTGGGCTAGTGGAAGGTGTCCTTGCCCATGACAGGGGTGGAATGAAATGAACTTTAAAGTCCTTCCAACCCAAACCACTCCATGACCCTATGATCCACATCAGCCCCAGAGCTGCTGCACTCCTGCACCAACTGCCACATCCCTGTGCATCCAGCAATCATCTGGGCACTTTGGGATCCTGGAAGAGGGAAGCCCTGTACATGCTGTCAGCATCTTAATTCTGCTTTTCTGCTGCCTGATGTCTCTCAGACAGGAGAGGGCTCGATCTATGCTCAAATTACCAGCACAAGACAAATCCCTGCTCGGCTGAGCCAAGGTGACTGACGTGTGTGTGTGCTCTGCTGCAGGTTAATGCTCAGCTGGCAGCACTTACAGCCTGAGCTGGGCTGTGTTACCCAGTGCCACAGGGACACAGCTGATGGGCAGGCAGTTGCCAAGGCTCAGCTGGTGCATGGTAACACAGAAAGCTTCAGGACTTGCTCAGCCCTCCAGACAGATTAGCTGGATCCAGCCTTAACATCCAAGAGGTGATTCACGAGGCTCAGGGAGAGACTTCTCTTCCCAGGTACCTGCTGGCAGCAGTTGTGCTTTTCCTGCAGCCTGATCCTCCCATTTTTTAGCTGCTGGATCCTGCAGCAGCTCAGCCAGAAGTTGGATCAACCTAAGAAAAACAAAGCCACACCAAAACTGTGGGTTTCGCTTAGAACATGCCATGACAATTCCCTGACCTCTCCTCTTCCCTCTCCCCACCCTTGATAGGAGCAATCTCTAGCTACTAGACATTTTCCCTTCCAATTTTGGGGGCAAAAGGGATGGACACATCAGGTTTGTCCACACACAGAGCTCTACACTTGCACATTGCATCTAGGTCAACTTTACATGGTCAGGATAGGTAGCTGTGTCTCAGCTGGGGCCTGACAGGAGCAATTTATAGCTACTGGAAATTTTCCCTGTTATTTTGGGGGCAGATAGGGATGGACACACCAGGTTTGTCCACACACAGAGCTCTACACTTGCACATTGCATCCAGGTCAACTTTACATGGCCAGGATAGGTAGTTGTGTCCCAGCTGGGGCCTGACATCCTCCCTGCTCTACTCCTTGCTCCCTGCTTTGCTCCTTGCTCCCTGCCAGACTTGGGAATGCTCAATGCGTTGGGAGATACTCCTGAAAAACAAAGCAGCAGCCTCATAAAAAAAAACCTCCTATGGAGGCATTTCTGTGAAGATTTCCCCATCCCTAGGCTGGGAGACAATGGTGGGAAGGAAGTCAGAGTCATTATCCCTCATTGTCCCAAGGTTTAAATCAGGCACTTGGGGATTCACACCTCAGCACTGAGGGCACAGCTGGCTGGGAAGGGGTTTGCCTTTGTCCACCGAGGTGGGGAAGGCTGTTTTGCTCAGTGCTGAGCTGCTGTTTGAAGTGGTTTGCACTCTCCTGCAACTCAGCCTGGCATCCTGCAGCAGGAGGAATACTGGGAAGCAGCACAGAAAGGCTGAGACTTTTGGGGAGGCTCCAACACCACTGAGAGAGATAGAAGGGGTGTGGGGGGGGATCCATCAGCCAGGGCCCCTCCACCTCCTGCTCCTTCCTACGTCAGAAGGAATCAGCAAGAGGGTGTATATCCGGAGAACCTGTTTTCCAGCTCCCCTGGCATCCTTCCACGGCTCTGGCTGCATGCGTCATCCTTTTACGAGGCTGCATCGTTCCCCGGGAGCCCCTTCCCCTCCCTTTTCTTTCCCTCTCCACGCTGAGATTTTATTTATTTGTTTATAACACTTCTCCTAGCCCCAGGATGCCTTTCATCTGCAAGCACTTTAACTGTTTCAGTGACAGGAGCCAGGGCAGCAGCTCAGGGAGGCAGAGAATATCCATCACCTCCTAACAGCCCTTGGGGCTGCTCCTGATTCCCTCCTGGGACTGAGCTCTCAAGGACACAATGCATCCAGCCCAAACAGCAGCCTGACCACCCTCACTCTGTGGGTGTTGCCTCCAGACACCAAGTGCTGCCCTTGGCTCCTGTTTAAAGGGCTCTGAAAGGCTTTTTTGTTCATGGATGGAGCACAGGGATGGGAAGAGATGGGGGAAGCTCCTTCTGCACTTGCTGCTTTCAGAGGAGGACATGGGCAGGGATGCCACCCACTAGAGCAGGTTGCTCCAAGCACTGTCCAACCTGTGCTTTAACACTTTGAGGGATGGAGCAGCCACAGCTTCTCTGGGTAAGGAGCACAGATAAAGCTGCCACATATTTTGGAGAGGGGCAGAGAAGACCAAGTCCTACTCTCACCCATAAAGTGTGAGTGGATGAGGGCAGGAACAGACTTTACACTCAGCATCGCCACTTCCAAGGGAGTTTTCAGCACCCAACATGTGTGTTGGGATGGGAAGGAGCTAAATATCCCAGCCTGGCAAGTGTCAACAGCAATTAGTGTTTCACACTCGGCCTGAGAGGGGGATAAACATTCACAAGTAAGCAAGCAGTGCTGGGCTGCCTGGGAATGAGTGCCAGACAGGGAGGAGGGGAGGCAGAGAACAATGCCTCCTAATGCCATGGCTTCTTTGTCAAGGGAAGTTCACAGCTGGGTGGGAAAGATGCTCCATCCCAGACATTTTCTTATCCCCCTCCTTGTTGCTTTGCAGTTACTGACTGGGGGAGGCCCCAGGCAATAGTGCTTAGTGCTGTGCAAAGCTGCATCACTTCAGAGGGAAGGAGATATAGCATGAGCTTGGGCTAAAGCAGTGCAAAAGGCTCTAGCCTAACACTAGCTGTGCTGCTGCTGGGCAGGGATCATGGAATCATAAAATTGTTAAGGTTGGAAAAGACCTTTAAGGTGATTGAGTCCAACCATTCACCAAGCACTGCCAAATCCACCACTAAATCACCTCAGGCAGAACTGGGATGAGCCTATCTGGAACTGCATCAGGGACAAAATCAGCTTCATTTTTCCAGCCTGGGGATGTGGGACAGGTACAACTAAACAGCATGAGAGGAGGTCTATGTACTCAGTAAGCCAATTTGCCATTCTCTTTCTAGAACTGCTGCAAATTTTGCTTTCAAAGTTCTCCTGTTCTTCCTGAGGGTGTCCACAGACTTGACTTGCACTTGTTGATGAACAAACATAGTTGCTGAGCATTTAGGGAGGTGGAACTTGAGGGTCCCATGGCATTTTGCCTGCTGAAGCCCTATGGAGAGGTTAGGAGGCATCTCCCCCCCAGCACTAAGGATGTCTGGAAATAGATCTCAGAGTCTTTCAGCCTCTCCACTGCTGCTGGGGGATCACTCATGTTTCCTCCTGGCACTGATGGAGGAAATCTGCCAAATGTCCAAGCACTACTAAGGGGGTGACCCCCTGGCATCCAGCTGGAAAAATGGACAACAAAACTTGTATTTCTCCTTGTTTCAGCACTGAGAAGCAGTGAAAGCTTCAAAACCGAAGCTGAAATGATGAGTGTCAGTGGCTAAGTGACCAGATCTCCCAGGAGAAGCTCTGACTGACTCCATCCCCTAGCCCAGCCTCGGGAGCTCCTGGAATCACTGGGGGAGGTTGGAGCAGATTGTTTCCTTCTCAGCGAGAGGCAAAGGCTGAGTGACTCCGTCTGGGAGAGCAGCTCAGCTCCTGCTGCCGGGCTAGGCTGTCTCTCTGGGGAGAGCAAAGAGAGAGCTGCCAGGGTCAGGCTGTGCTGTGCCAACAGCAGCTCAGGTGGATGTCTGTGCTGACATTCAGCCCATGGCAGGACTACCCCTCCTTCCCCCAGCCCTGAGCTGCTCAGGGCAGCGCCTGGCTCCACGCAGCATCACACAAAGGCTCTTTGTCGACATGATTAAAAGGCAGACGTTCTCTTTCCGGAGCCTGGCAGCAGTGAGTCCTGCCTGCCCTCCTCCAGTCTCCCTCCTCCTCCTCCTCCTCCTCCTCCTCCCCCGGCTCCCCATCCGCGCTGAGCTGCATTGCGTGTGCTGCTCTCTCCCTTCTCACGTGTGCACACACGCGCTGCTAAGGGCAGCTTCAAAAAGAAGGATATGTTCCTGGCTCTGAACTCCAGCAGCTCCTCAGGGAGTCACTAATCCCACTCAGGGCAAGAGGAGAAGGAGGCAGCTCGCAGTGATGCACCTTCTCCAGGGGCTGGGAGTGATGCTCCGGAGGTATCCCTGCTGCTCCCCACGCCTGGCACTCCAGGGAGCTCCAGGCTGCAGGCAGGCTCCCTGACAGATGTGTTCCTATCAGCTAAGAAGCTATTCCTCAGAGGAACAGAGGAGTCACATGCATCCCATTAGCCTTCTGCTTAGCATGAGGCAGAAGCAGAGACAAGCACCAGTGCTGCCCTGACTGTGGCTCTGGCACAGGTTCTGCTCCCGAGGAAATCAGGCCAAAGATCCTTTCTGCCTGTCTCCAGGGAATGGGGAATCCATCTGAGACCCCCAAGCCACCAAGTGCTTGGGGTTTAGTTTATGGATGGGAACTACCTGTGTTCCCTATGTCCTTGTTATTCACTTTACAGGTGAGAACTTCCTGGGCTCCATACATCCCTGGCTTTTACCTTATGGGTAGGAGCTACCAGTGCTCCATACATCCTTGTTGGTAGGAACTTATGGGTAGGAGCTACCTGTGCTCCATACATCCTTGTTGGTAGGAACTACCTGTGCTCCATATATCCTTGTTATTCACTTTACAGGTGAAAACTTCCTGGGCTCCATACATCCCTGGGTTTTACTTTATGGCTAGGAACTACTTGTGCTCCCTCTGTCCTTGTTATCTACTTTATGGATGAGAACTTCCTGTGCTCCATAAATCCTTGTTATTTACTTTATGGATGAGAACTTCCTGACCTCCATATATAGCTGGTTTAAACTTCATGGATAGGAACTACCTATGTTCCATGTGTCCTTTCTTTTCCCACTTTCTGTATGGGAATTACCTATGCTCCATATGTCCTTTTTCCCCCACTTTATATATGGGAACTTCCTGTGCTCAATATATCACTGGTTTTAACTTTCTGTGTGGGAACTGCCTGTGCTTCATATATCCCTCTTTTTAGCTTTATGGATGGGAACTATCTGTATTCCAAATATCCTTGCTTTTAACTTTAGTGATAGAAACTCCCTGTGCTCCATACATCCTTTTTCCCCCCCACTTTTTGTATGGGAACTACCTGTGCTTCATATATCCCTGTTTTTAACTGTATGGATGAGAACTACAAATGCTCCAAACATCCCCAGCACCACGGCTACCCTCCCAGGGTCCCTGCCAGGCATCACTCCCTGATGGCTTTGCTAATATCCTAGGGGGTTCAAAGAAAGCCACCGAGTGGTTTTTTTTCCTCTCCTATTGGTGCAAATCCACATGAGCACAAAAGCCTCTAAGCCTCTGTGTCTGGGGCTGAGAACTGCCACGGGGAGGGGGGAGGATTGCAAAATCCAGGGGATTGAGCAAGCAGAGCCCAGCGACACGTGCCTTGGGGAGCAGAGATAGGCACGGGGCAGCATCTTCCAGTGGCACCTCCTGGCAGCATCCTCCAGTGGTACCTTGGGGCAGAATCCTCCAGTGGCACCTCCTGGCAGCATCCTCCAGTGGTACCTTGGGGCAGAATCCTCCAGTGGCACCTCCTGGCAGCATCCTCCAGTGGTACCTTGGGGCAGAATCCTCCAGTGGCACCTCCTGGCAGCATCCTCCAGTGGTACCCTGGGGCAGAATCCTCCAGTGGCACCTCCTGGCAACATCCTCCAGTGGCACCTCGGGGCAGCACTGAGCCCTTGATACGGTGACAGATGTGACACAAGTCACCCCTCGGGGGGGTTAGCCCTGGCACAGTTCTCAGTGGGACTCCGCAAAGGAACCAGAGCACTTTGCCGCTGGAGGCTCCGGGTGATTAACTGGAGTGTCAGGCAATTAACTTTTTCACACTTGCAGCCTCTAAACTCGCCCATAACTCAGAGGCGACAGACTTAGTGTTTATTTTCTGCTTAAAGAGGAGTCGCTTGCAGGTTCCAAAGGAAAACAACCGTTCCCTAGATTTATAGTCAGGCTCCAAGGCACATCCTAGGACAAAGGAGCCAGTTGGTTTGAAAAGCTGAAGGCCAGGTCCTTGCCTGCACAAACTGGCATTGAGGAAGCAATTCTATCAGCACAGATCTGGTCCAGGCTTTGTATGAGTCATTTGCTTCCTTGAGTCACCATCTGTGTCCCTACATGGCTGGAGAAGGAACCAGCAGTGCCAGTTAAAGTGTGGCAGTCTCAGGGTATGGTGAAAAACCAGGATGGGTCATGCTGTGCCCTGGAGCCCCATGACAAGGCACATCTCATCTCTCATGGACTGTCTCCTCATCTTTTTAAGTCTTGAGGGGCAGTGGGAATCCTGTATCCATGCTCCAAACTGGGAGAAGGCGTTTGGTTCTGTGATTAAGCAGCACAGAGCTGGGAACTGCATGTGTCCTACTGGATTGAGCCCTAGGACACCCTCACTCCATCTGCCTCTTGTTTATGATGGAAACATCTCTGCACCCCTTCCCTGCCACAGGAGAATGTGCCAGCACTGATACATCATGGATCTGCACAGCAGAGATCCCAGTGGAAAGCAGAAAGCTCTGCCTGACCATGGACCAGTGGCTACCCCATGGTGGGGACTGGGCAAGAAGGGAGGAAGGCTGAGGATGGATTTGCATGCAGGTGTTACTCATCTTTGCCACTATTTCTTTCTTTGAGCTGGGAGATCTTTTTTTATACTGCAACAGGCAAGTTTTTGCATCAAACTGGTGCTTGGGGACAGCCTCTATTTGCATCATGGCTGAGGAGGGACACGAGGGACCAGAAATCTTGAGCCACAGACAGGCCCTTGGCTCACTCCTAAGGGTCCTGATGCTGACAGATGAGCCAAGGAATTTTGCTCAGAACATCCCTATTTTGGTTGGAACCAGGAGCACCTTCCCAGTCTGCTGTAACCACTCCAGTTGCTACACAGCTATTGTTTTTTATAGCAACATCTCCAAGGTCTCAGCCTCATTATCCCCATTTTTAGAAATGAAGAAGTAAGCAAAGGGAGGTGCTGTGTTTCACATCAGGTCTCCTGAGACACCAGCAGCACATCACAGTTTTCCTGAAGGTCCCAGCCCTGTGGCCTTCCCAGCAGACACTGCTGGAATTGTCCTGTGAAGCAACCCAATCACTCACAGGGTTGGCTGACAGCTTCCCAGCTCCTCTGGAACTCCCTGACCCACAGCTGCTGCCTACAAGCTGACAGGAAAGCCTGTCTGCTATGAAGGTTAAAAATGCTGCCCATGGGGAGAGCAAAGTCTGACATTGCCTGCAGCATACTTCTCGCCTGGAGTTATTGCCTGTGGATTAGCAAAGGTCAGGGTTTAGTGCTCCAGCCCTTCCCAGTCTCTTCCTTTACTGCAGGTTAGGGCTACACTTGGAAATGTTGTTGATTTAGCCTGAGCTGTAAGTGCATGGAAAAATCCCACCCAGTCTGGGGGAGCCATGGGAGCAGAATTCCTCCAGCAGATGTAATCATACTGGCAAATGGAAAATACCACACCCTTGGCCACTGCAGCATGTGTGGGGAATTCATCTGAGCCTGATGGGCAAAGAAAGCTCCTTATCAGCAAACACTGTGTCCTCCTGGCCCTGGCACCCTCTGTCTAGCAAAGCCAGAGCCTGCCATGCCCTCTGCTCCTCCTGCTCCTGCCTTTTCATCTCTTCTCTCCCTCCTGCCCATGTTCATTTTGCCCTGACAACTTCTTTTCCCTTGCAGAATGTGGGAGGGATGAAAAGCTGCAGATAATTAATAACCCCAGAGCTTCTCAGCTCTGCCTTCCTGGGAGAACTCAGAGATTCCTGCTCCCTCCACCTCTGCCTCCCCCTGCAAGTGCTCTCACTCCAGTCATGTGCTGTCTGTTCCCAGTGCCTGATAAATTGCAGCTGGCAGCTCTTGCTCCTAAAGACTCCACTTATTTTGTGTGTGTGCTCATGGCTTGGCATCCAGTTGGAGCTCCCCTGGGACAGGGAATGGCTTAGCAGCTCCTCTGGAGATGGGGTAACTGCCCAAGAAACCCCATTTGCAGCAGCAGCAGCTTCTTTCTTTGGGTCTGTCGAGGCTTTGCTGAGATCTTGAGTAAAGCCATGTGGAGGTGGTAGAGATTTCCCATCTCTCTAGCTCAAAGCATAGCAGGAATTGCTTCTCCTGCCTTTTTCTGTCTTGTTCTGCCCCTTCTATCTCTTTTCCAGCAGGTTATTCAGGCTTAAGGCAAGGGCAGTGGCTCTTCTTTGCTAGCTCCTCTTTCCTTGCTACCTCCTGTCCTTTCCTGCTGTTGGGTCAGCTGGAAACACTTTGCATTGACAAAGAGATTATCTGCAAGGGCAAATGCAGGACCTAAAGCAAGAGGAGGCTTGGGATAGTGCCTCAATGAAGGAAACAAATCAGTGCTGCTGCAGAAACTACCTGAGCAAACAGCAGGAAACCACGGGGAAAGGCCAAGGAGAAGCTGCTGATAAACTCTGCTCATCTCCAAGGGCTGTGGGGTGAGTTCAGTGCTGGATCCATCCCTGCTCAGGAGGGAGCAGCCAGGAAGGTACTGACTTGCACACTCTCTCTGTCTCTGAAGCACCAGTTGTGCAGAAACCTGGGCACCAGGAACCTCCACCTGTTTGGCAGAACCCTGGGAATACTCTCAGGGACTGAGGCAGTGCTATTCCAGGGTGGATGTCACTGCCAGCTGCAGCTGAAGCCACAGTGTTCATCCAGCTGTGCAGCTTCTCTGTAATTCCCTGTGGAGCCAGAGCCATTCAGCCACAGTTCAGAGGTTTGATGTTATTAGGATGAGCATTGCATGGATAGAAAGGAGCCTCTGGCATTC
>NW_008659858.1:10766-19529 GCF_000695815.1 Acanthisitta chloris
AAGGCAGGATCCAGCAGCTGGAAGACAACTACCTCTTCACCCAGATATATACCCCTGCACCTGCTCCAGGGTTGTGGATCTGGCTTTGGATTATGTTCTCTGAGGACCATGGAGCTGTTGAGAGTGGTGGTGTGAACATCTCAGGCTGCTGAGCTGCTTTCTTTGCCACATCCCATCTAAGAGAGGAGGAGATCAACCAACAGCTCCCAGGAAATTCAGCCTTTCAGTCCTTGTTTCAGCCCAGGCTGAAGCCCTCAGGAGCTGAAACTTGGGACGAAAGGCTGATGAACTCAGGATGCTGAGAGAAGAGCTGGTGACCTTTCTCCCCATCCAGTGCCAATCCACCCTGTTCCCTGGAGATCCCCCTGCTCCAGGAGCCCTCTATAGCAGGAGGCAGGTTTCCATCTCCAAATTTCATTCAATTAAGGAGCACTAATGGGGCTGGATTTGGCCTGAGCACTAAGGGAGTGGGGTCAGTGCTGAACAATATCCTGTTGACATCACTTTGAGGAGCAATTCACCATGCCAGAGGAGAAGGGGCCTTGCCCAGCAGCTCCTCAGCACAAAAACCTCAAAGAGGGCTATGGCCTCTCCTCCTGCCTCCTCTGGGTCCATTATCCAGCCATGAGGAGTGTCCTTAGGGAGGGAGTGAGGGGGGAGAGGGGCTATTTTCCCTCTGGTGATCTCCCATCCTCGTGGGGAAGGGCCCAGGGGGGGCCATGGGGTTTGGATAACCTGCCTCATTAGTGGCTGTATGACATCATTATCTCACATTAGCCACACTCTTCCAGAGGTAATTGGGAAGCCTCTGGAATGGCCTCATGACCTTTAATTAATGCAGTGGGGCTTTTTTTTTTTCCTTGTGCTATTCCTCCCTCTGCCTTAAGCAGCTGCTTCTTGTTAAGATGCCAGAACAGGGGAGCCTTGGTCCCATGCAGGGAGTTTCTAAGCCTCTAGCCCCCAGGGGAGGAATAAAAAGGTGCATGAACAGTCAGCTGCTGCCTGACTTGTTTCAGCCTCTGTTTCCACCAGCCCCTTGCCCACCCCTGGCTCCAGGCTGCTGCCTGGGCAATTACCTCTGGCTGCCCCACGCAGAGCTGATTAGCTCAACCAGAGCTGCTGCCCCTGCCTTGGGCTCCTGGACCATGGAAAAAGGGGGATAGGGAGAGGGGACTGTGTGGCACTGACAGCAAGACCTGAACCTTAATTTCCCTCTCACAATTTATCCCCATTCCTCCTTGTCCTGTCGCTGCAGTTCCTAACCAAGAGTCCCTCTGCAGCTTCCCTGGAGTCCCTTCAGCTCCTGGCAGGTTGCTCTGAGTTCTCCACACAACCTTCTCTTCTCCAGGTGGAACAGCCCCAACTTTCTCCATAGAGAAGGTTCTCCAGTGCTCTGATTAGCTTCGTGGCCTCCTCTGGACTTGCTTCTTATGTTGGGGACACCAGAACTGTGTGCAGTATTCCAGGTGGGACCTGAGCAGAGGGAGAGAATCACCTCCTTCAACCTGCTGCCTCCACTCCTTTTTTTCTTTTTTATGGGATTTGAAGATTCCCATTTTACAGCCTCAGCCTTGAGAGGGTTAATGCCACCAGCTCTCCCAGGCTGCTTTAATCCAAGGCAGACTGGAAACTGCTGGCACTGGGAGAGAGGGTGAGCAGAGCAGTGTGTGTGAGGAGCTCCCAGTGCCTGTTGTGCTTGCAACCTGACCTCTCCTCTGCTCTTTGAAGCTGCTGCCAGTGGGTGGGCTGGGAGCAGTGCAGTGGCTGATGTGCTGGGAGTTAAGATAACACCACCACCATGCCCCGTTCAGCCAGGAATAGGATCTGTTTGGAAGGGGGTGGGCAGAGCAGGGGTGAGGAACTCAGGACCTTGAGGACTGACAGGGTCCTGCAGATGTGGAACAGCTTGTGTTTGGGGCTGGGGTGGGAGGAGAGGCCCTTTCAACCCAAAACATCATTAATCAGTGACTTGGACAGAAAACGGAGCTGTGGCTGCTGGTCGAGCTACTGTTGCCCTTTCCAGGCCCACAGCCAGAGCAGGGAGGGGGGAGAGCTTCCCCACTCTGACACTCTGTGAGGAAATCTCAGGTCCTTCTCCCTTTCCATGTCTCATCCCAGAGTTTCCTCTTGCCCCTGAGGGCCAGTATCAGTGTGATGCTCACCACTGCCTTCTCCTCAGCTGCTCCATCCCAGAGCATCCTCTGTTCTTCACATCCTGGTGTTGGGTGCAGGAGGAACTTCCAACTCAATATATTCTATGGTTCTCTGAATTTTGCTTCATGCCTTTACTAACATGGTGTGAAGACCTTCACATCCCCATTTGGGATCATCCAACATACCACATGTTTTCAGCAATGTGCAAAGCCAGAACAGACCTTACCCCAAAGCACTTCAGACCTTTGGTGATTGCAGAGCTGGAGTTGCTGGCTCAGAGATTTGGACACCCACATGTGGCAGCTGGTGACCTACCTGTGTGGATCACTGAGCATCTAATGTTGCAGCACAAGGCAGGACAGACTTGTTGGAGAGATTCCCAACATGCTTAAGTCAGTCTTAGCAAAGACCCTGCTCTGCCAGCCTCATGAAACATGGATTTTCCCTTCCCCTAGAGGCACCACACCAGTTGGTTGGGATGCTGAGGAGATGTCATCTCTCCTTACACCTCTTCTGTACAGCCTGTGGTCCTGACTACTCTGATTCCATCACAGCCCTAACGCCCTGGACAGCTAAAACCTGTTTTGGGGATTACCATATTGCTGCTCCATGGAATTTAAACCTGCATAGAGGAGCTGAAAAATCAAGGGAAACTGCTAACTTTGTGGCTGTAAGTGACATCTAGTGGAAACGGCAGGGAAAAAAAATATGAGCTCACAGGTAATTCACTGATCCTGTTGGATTCAGTGGGGAAATTCTAGTTCCTGTGAGCTAGAACTTCAGCCCAGCAACCTCTTCTCAGGACTTGTAAAGAAAGGACATAGAGTAGCTCTCCCTGCTTGGGTATGACCTGCAGAGAGATTGTCTCACATCAAGAGGGAGAGAAAACGAGGTGGCAGTGACATGACAGCAGTCACTTGGCCTTACAGCTGCTGTCCCCAACCCAGGAGCTCCACAGACCATGCACCAGTCTGGTGTCACTGTGTGATGCTTCAGGGTAAAACAATGCACTGTGGCAACTTTGCACTGATGAGTTTCGTGGTGATTTAGGTCTTGCCTGTCCTCCAGCATTGAGCAACTGCTGCTATGGGAGCAGCTACAGTCATAGACTCATGGAATCATGGAATGGTTTGGGTTGGATTGGACCTTATAGATCATCCAGTCCCACCCCCTGCCATGGGCAGGGAGACCTTCCACTAGCCCAGGTTGCTCCAAGCCCCATCCAACCAGGGGTATGGATACTGAGCCCATCCATGTCCTGTGACTCCAAGGCAGCTGTCTGCCTTGATTTCTTGGCATCAGAGTAGGCTAGAGCTGCCACCTTTACCCTTGGGGCTGCCACCCCTACCCTGGGGCTATCACCCCTGCCCTGGCTGGAAGGGTCCAGCCAACAGAATGGATGTGGCCTGAGGCTATTCTCGTGTAGAGCAAAGCCAAAGCTTGCAGAGAGAAATCTGAAACCCAGTGAGACTTGGATTAGCAACCCGAAACTCCAGCCAGGATACAGCTTTTGGAAGAGCTTGGCAGAGTTTCAGGCAAGTGCAGGCTGAGTTTCAAGTCAGAGGAGGTTGACCTTTGCATGAGCCTGCTGCTGGAGGCTGGGGAAGCATTGGGGAAGCATGGGCTTGAATGTTAAGAGAGCCTGGGGAGTGAGTTTCAGGAAAAAAAAAAACAAAAAACCCACCCCACCAAAATAGTTAAAGGGTTTAGGCAAAAACAATGCAGAGCTCTTATGGTTTGGGGGTGATAATTCCTGCTCACCTGCCCCCAAACCAGCAAAACCAGCCTGGTGGTTACAGCTTCATTGCACTCTGAGTTTCAATGCAGAGTTAACCCATTCCTCAGTGTGGAGGAGCTGTTCCTGCCAGGATTTCCTTGGGGTAGGTCTGAATTCCCTGTTTGCTCTCTCTTCATCCTAAGGGAAATCTCTTGGAGTGCAAGGTCAGAGCTGTACCTAAGTAGCTCAGCATTCCTCAGTCCTGGATGGGACAGGCTGAGCTATCCATGTGGCAGTCTGTACCTCAGAGTAATGTATGGAAAGGAAGAAATGACTCAGATCAGGGGGAAATCACAAGGTGGAATGGCTGGAGGACCAGAGTGCAAGGACCAGCCAGAGCTGGGCAGACAAGGCCACGTGTTATCAGTGACCAAGGCTGAAGGATGAGCCAGCCCAAACGGAAGAAGCATGAGAAAATAACCACAAATAGAGCTGTCTGCCCTGGGCAGAGAGAAGCAGCAAGGACCAATGTCATCCTGTTCCTGAAGCCATGGACATATTTCTTTTTCCATTCTTTTTTTTTCTTTTTTTTTTTTTTCCATTGCTTTTCCTGCAAACTCCTCTCTCTTCCTCCCCTAACACACAGCATGTGATGGGTGTAGATCAGGGCAGGGAGGATTTCTTGGTAATCAAAGCCACATTTCTCTGCATTGTCTGTGTTGTCTCACAGGGAATTCAGCCAAACCCTCATACTCCTGATGTTTCAGTGCTGGTTTTCAAAGCTCTCTGAAGGTAGAGTTTTCCCAAATGGAGTTTCCTGCATAGGAAATTGCTTATCTTAGAGTATTATTCTCTACAGCTCTGAAAGCTCCTTTGCCCCCTGAAAATCAGCTGAAATCTCAAATGTGGAACCTGAAGCCACACAAGGAGTCTTTATCCCAAGGGAAGTGCCCTCCATGGCACTCCCAGTTTTCCTCCCTAGCTCCCTTTTCCATGCCCTTGATCCTGGCTCTTTCTCCCACACTGTGCCCTATGTCATCAGGCAGAGAGAGGCCTCATCTGCTGCTTTATTTCAGGCCCTTCTCTAATTACACACTGACATTAGTTATTTATATAATGCCCTTAATACCACAGTGTTAATATACTGGAGGTGCTGGGAGGTAGTGGGAGGTCTGTGCCCTCCTGCCCATGGAGCAGCAAGTGCCATCCATGGGGAATTTTGGTACTGGAGCAGATCTGCAGCATCTGGCATCACCTCCTCTGGAGAGATGGGACCAGGTATCCCAGAGAGGCACAGGGTCATGCAAAGGAAGGAAATCAGAGCCAGACTGTCCATATCCACTGCTGGATATCCTTGGCAGGTGCCACAATGCCTCTTTACCTCCCCCAGAGCTCAGGGCAGTGTACTGTGCCCTTGAAGGCCACGCTGGGATTTTATAGCCCACCCAGAAGGAGGGAGGAAAGCAGCAGCAGCAGCTGTGTAATTCCCCCAAGGACAGTGTATGGGCTTCATCCTGGACAGCTAAACAAATCCTGAGATGTCTCCTGCCCTGAGTCTTGTTTGTGTCTCCCAGGCCAGGGTGGAACGTGTGGTGGGGTGTGTGCAGTTCCTGTTGGGGTTGGAGTGTGGCTGGTTTGCAATGTGACTCTGATAAGAGGAGCCAGGCTGCCTCTGGCTTCCAGTTCTGCCCCTTTCATCTGCTCTGCTGTGGTTTGCAAGGCTGAGTGAAAGGTTTCTCTCCCTAACCCTGGCTGCTGGACTCAAAGGGAAGGAAGTCAACAGCAGCCAAGAAAAGGAAGCCAGTTGGTTTCCCTTCTGCGTCTGCGACTCGTGTCAGGGGGAGAAGGGTGTAGCCAGATCAGAGATGAGATAGGATGAGAAGACTGTAAACCTCTTTCCTTCCAGATTTTCTCGGCTTGGACAAACTCCCTGGACAAGCACAGAGAAGGGAAGTGTGTCCTGGGCAATATTTACACATCAGCTCCAGCTGCTGCTGGGCTGGATGCTCCTGGCTCACTCCTTGGCTGTGCAGTGAGACATAGCAGCCACGATGGGGAGCTTCCAGCCCGTGGGATGGGATGGGATGGCCCGGGCTGGCAGGGCTGGCAGGACAGGGCAGGAGGCCCAGCTGCTCTTCAGCCCTGGGGCAGGAGCCAGGAGCTGGCACCAGCTCCCTGGAACGTGCAGTGTGGCATGGGCAGCACTCTGGTCCTGAACAGGAGCCCCCAAGGTGGATGAAGAACATGTGAGTCCCTCTTGGTTCCTGTAGCATCTACAGGACCCACAAAGTAGATGAAGAACATGTGGGTCTTGGCTCCTGTAAGATCTACAGGACCCCTGAGGGGGATGTAGAGCATGTGGGTCCCTCTAGGCTCCTGTAACATCTGCAGGACCCCCCAAAGTGGATGCAGAACATGTGGGTCATGGCTCCCACAGCATCTACAGGACCCCTGGGGGGGATGCAGAGGATGTGGGTCCCTCTAAACCCCTGCAGCAGCTAGAGAACCCCCAAAGTGGATGCAGAACATGTGGGTCTTGGCTCCCACAGCATCTGCAGGACCCTGAAAGAGGATGCAGAATGTGTGAGTCCCTTTAGGCTTTTGTAACATCTAAGGACCCCCAAAGTGGATGCAGAGCACGTGGGTCTTTCTTGGCTCCCACAGTATCTGCAGGACCCCTGGGAGGAGATGCAAAGCATGTGGGTCTCTCTCAGCTCCTGCAGCATCTGGAGGACCCCCAAAGTGGATGCAAAGCATGTGGGTCCTTCTAAATTTCTGCAGCACCTATAGGACCCCCAAGCACGAGTCCCTCTCATTTCCTACAACATCTACCCCACTGGCCATCTCCAGCTGGGTGTCTCCAGCATCCTGATGACTGAAGATGTGGCCTTGGGGCAGTGCTGGCCCCTCTCAGGGTAGCAGGGCATGGAGCTGGGCTGGGCCTCACACTCAGACACTGTCCTGCAAGCTGCTACTTCAGGGCATCTATTTCTGGCCCTTGGGACAGGAAGGCATGTGGTGAAGGCAGGCTCTGGGGCTCGTGGGAGCTCAGGGCTATTTCTGGCTCTGGTTGCTGACCTGCCAGGCCAGTCACTTCCCCTGTAACTCCCTCGTGCCAGGCTCACCCTGAGCCTGCAGCCCAAGGCTCTTCTCCACCACGTGGACCACGTGTGGGGTAGTGTGGGACAACTGCCACACACCACGAGAGGTTCATCACAAGCCCGTGATGCTGGCTGTGATCTTTTGATGTAAATCTGCAGTGCACTGGCAATAAGTGCCCTGGGAATGCTCTCAGTAGGTGAACCATGGCCCTGAGGGATGTGTTAACCACCCTAGAAATGCTGGCTGAGGCAAAGAGATGTGGGAAAAAGAACAGTTGTTGCCATCCAGGTGTCTTGCTCTGTTGTGAGCTCTGTGGTCTGGGTCCCTTCTCTGCTGGGCATCCCATGGAGTGACCCCAAGGTGAGGGTCGAAGTGAGCCATGGGCATCAGGAGTGGTCCCAAACGTGGCTGTGGGGCACACACACATTGGCTGGCACCCTGACATCTCCCCCACCACCTTCTATATATGGCCCTGCCCTCTCCACAGCCATCACACTCAGATCTCAAGTGACACTCTGGGGAGGGAGGGGGGGAGGTCTATTTTTAGCCCCTGAATGGATCTCTGCTGGAGCCCAAGTCTCTGCCCCCATCAAGGGTACAGCATCATGTTGTGCTGGGAGGATTTTCCTGCGTGGCTCTTTGAATGGCTCCATCCCCAGCTTAGGTTGGGGTACAGGTAGGATGCAGCTTTTTCATCCTTCTTTCTTCTCCTACTGCTGGATCCCCCTTGCTGCTTTTGGGCTCTGGTGCATCTCCCTCTCCAGGGCCATGGGTAGGGAAGGGGCTGCTGGAATGTCCTGTTTGGAGCGTGTTTCATGCTACCCTCATGCATGATGCTGTGGCAGGAGAATGCTGAAGAGCATGAATCCCCCTCATTTTCAAATGGCTTGTAGGCAAAAGGAGTGGGAAAGGGATGTGTGAGGTGTGCTGTTGTGGAGAGAATCCAAACCTCTCTGTGCTGCTGTGGAGAGAATCCCAAACTCTCTGTGCTGCTGTAGGGAGAATCCCAAATCCTCTGTGCTGCTGTGCTCAGGGAGGCAAGAGGATCTGGAGGGGGGTGGCAGTAGTTTCACTGCTGGCTGGGTTATGGTCCAGCACAGCCATCCCCATCCTGCTGAGCCTGCCAGGAGCTGGAGTTTCCCACTGAATTTCAGCTGGGAATGAGTGAATGTGGATGGCAGGGCAAGAACCTGCAGGGAAAGTGTTTGGGGCACACACCTCTCCTATATCTGCTGGTCCTGGTGCATGCCCTGATGTCTCCATCCCCTCCCCTTGCTCTCCTGCTGCAGGCATGGATAACTTCGAGTACAGCATCCAGCTGAACGACAGGGAATGGGCTGAGTTCTTCTTGGCATCAGAGGAGTGCAACCTAGCCCCAGCCTCCCTGGCCACGGCCGAGGAGCAGTGCCTGAGTGACATTGACCAAGGGGACAGTGTGTCGGGCAGGGACTGCCACACCAGCACAGAGGGAAGGAGCACAGCGAGGGTGGGCAGCGAGCCAGAGCCTGGCACAGGGAGCTGTGGCCCACGTGGGGTGCCTGCAGACAACCCCCTGCTCTGCCAGGCTGTTGGGCATCTCTCCCTGCCGGAGCTCCTGTCGGGCAGCGAGGACGAAGCAGAGCTGGGCTCGGTGGGCAGGTTTCTGTGTGACAGTGACAAGCCCTGCTGCCCATCACCTCCTGCCATGCCCAGCGCTCAGAGGAGACAACCCCCTCGTCCCCCTACAGCTGCCCATGCCAGCCCTGATGGTGGCACAGCACAGAGCAACCCAGGGCAGGACACAGCAGCAG